>NW_018128105.1:379249-405617 GCF_001952655.1 Monopterus albus | reverse complement strand
CCTGTTAATGACCAAAGCTTCGGTCTTATATCATGTTATGGTAACTGAAGTATTTCCATGACAACTGAGCAAACGCCATCAGCTGAAGAAGAGCATGAAAAGTGGGTGAAAGGTCCACAAAAACCAAAGAAATTGACCCAAAGTTGTTTATTTGTTTTGACCACAAATTCATCTTTACTGTATGTTAAAAGGTTATTATAACAGCATTAATCCAACACTTCTGCTGGATATAACTCACATTTCACCCTCAATACAAAGTTAGCATAGACTAGATTAATTCCACAATGCAGCCTATGATAGTTTGCAAAACTTAACTAATGGTGGGTTTTCAAACAAAATATGATAAAATATAATAATACATATGCAATTATGCAAATCACAAAAAATGAAAGGAATATACAAATCGCTGGTTTGGTCACAGCTCAAGGTGTAGATGGGTGTTCAGTTGCCTTGAGAGAGACGGCAGGACTGCATTGTAAGTGGATGATAAGTGTTGTCGTAGACTGCCTCCTCGGTTTAGAGGTGATCATTACAGTTTGACCTAGATGGTTTCTTTCACTTTTCTTTCTAAATATATGAGCATTTTTGCTTCCAAATGAATCTCTGGGTCTTGTCCCAAGGAGTTGGCTCTCCTGTGTTGTGCCATGCACTTTTGGAGAATAAATAGTTACACATGTTGTAGCCATTCAAATGAGTGGTTTAGTATAATAAACCACCAGCAAACTGCAGGAGTCAGGGCTTTACACATCATTTAACAATTAGCAATAAGTAAACACATGTTCTTATAGTGGTGAAAAGCAAAGAGGTGCAGAGTAAATGTGCAAAGACAGAACAGATTAATGCATGATGTCATTTATCTGCAAGTGGGAACAGGCACAGATGTTGATATGCAGCCATGACTCATGAGTAATACTTGTTGAAGTTAGGTACTGTATTATCTGAAAGTAGTACCAATAAATGGAATGTGCCCCACAATGAAGAACTTATCTGACTCACAGGAAGTCTTTTTATGGAAGTGAAAATTGAGAGTTTAAGTGAATTATCAGAAGAATGGGTGAATTTCTTTGCTGTAGTAAATGTGTGGGAATGCAGATTTAATCACTTCTCTGGAAACATTCTTGGCTGGTTTCCATCTGCGTGTGTTTATAAAAAGAGGTGCAGAGGACAGATCTTTCACAATCAGGCAGACCGAGAAAAGAGTGAGGTTCTTCATATCTGGGGAGAGAAAATCACCGCAGAAGAAGAGTTTGCTGCAACATGACACTCAAAAGATTCCAAATTTTTAAGACAAAGATGAATATTGCAACCCAGTGCATCATTCTCCTGGTCTGCACGGCCATTGGCTCTTCAGCAAGTAAGTGTGCTCATTTATTTGAAGCTTACAGTATTTGCAGAATCCATGAGAGGCTGAACTGTGGCTACTGTTAATTACACTATCACCTTAACTCTTCCAGCTATTAAGAGGTGCCAGTGTTTAAGCCCGAAGAAGTTTATTGACCCCTGTCTTATCGACAGTGTAAAGGTGTCTGATCCTCGTCCATACTGCAGGAACAAAGAAGTCATGTAAGTACCTGAAGTGACATGAACAAATAGCATTTTTCATTCAGAGCTTCATAAATGTGGATCTTCTAATGAAATTGTTTTGCATCAAATCCTTCTCCCACAGTGTTACACTGAGAAATCAGCGCACACGGTGTCTTGACCCCAAGGAAAACTTCACCAAAAATGTCCTACAGTCCTTAATCCAATTGTAAGTCTAAAGAAAGGCTTTTTTACATGGTGCACTTCATGCGTGAATTCACCATTGCTCAAGCAGCATGAACTAATATAGTCGTGGCTAGAAATATTAGAACCCCTGCCATTTCTGTCAGGTAAGGCACCTCTTCTCCCAGAAAACCTTTGCAATCACAAATTCTTTGGTATTCTTGTGTTTGTTTGTTTTTTGTTTGTTTGTTTGCATTGGAGCAACACAAAAAAGCAGAGGAAAAAGCCAAATCTGATACACTCAACATAGAACTGGACAAAATTATTGACACATTTTCAAAATCATCAGAAAGTTGGGTCTCCACCAGAGGTCATGGGTCTTAAAGCAGGACAATGACCCAAAGCAGACTACAAACAGCACCAGAAATGGTTTCACATAAAACGCCAGAGAGTTCTGGCAATGAGTCCAGATCTAAATCCCATAGATCGCCTATGGAGAGATCTCAAAACTGCAGCTGGGAGAAGGAACCTTTCAAATCTGAGAGACTGGAGCTGTTGGCGCAAGAAGAATGGTCCAGAATTCAGTAGAGAGGTGTAAGAAACTCGCTGATGGTTACAGGAAGTGTCTGATTTCAGTTATTTAGTCCACAGGGTGTGCTACCAGATATTAAGTTGAGCGTGACAATAGTTCTGTCCAGTCCATTTTTGGAGTTCTGCATGGAATGGATCAGAGTTGGCTTTTTGTTTCTATACTTTTTTGTGTTCCAATGCAAACAAAATAAATAAACAAAGAATTTGTGATTACAACAGTTTTCAAGGAGAAGCGGCACCTTATCTGACAGAAATGCAGGGTTGCCAGTGTATATACTGTATGCAGTTAGATGAGAGATGGCTTGCAAAATAAAGTTCTTAGAGAGGCTGAATTTTTTTGGCAGCCGGAAGATTTCAGAGCATTCATCAGTCAGTGTTTATAAAGGAGATAAGTAACATAATTAACGCTGTTCTGCAGCTGCATGTCAGCTGAGATAAAAGGAAAAGAAACGGGTTTCTAATCAGTTTTTAAACTGTATTGAAATGCATGTTTAATGCATGTTTTGACTTTCACACTTTATTCACTTCCATATTTTGTTTGTTTTTTCAGGCTTTTATTTAATCTTTGGATTTTTTTTTTATAACAAACTACCAGATAATTCTGTGTTCAGGTTATAATTCAAGTAGATATTGCTTCTTTCTAGGGGGGTAATCAGTCACAAATCACTGCTTAAGTGCATTAATAGCATTGATATAAGTCTGTCAGAGCATTATGAGACTAAGTCAAATACTTTTTTCCAAAATATTACTGGCCACCAACCAGTAACATTTGCAGCCTGATATAAGAGTGTCAGGGCCGCTCGGCGGCCCCCCCCTCTCCCCCCGTTTTGTTTCTGCACCTCAGCTGTGTTGCATTCCAGTAATTGGTAACCAGTTTGTCATCGCACACAGCTGGGGTGCATCCCGATGATTACTTTTTCCAGTACTTAAACCTCTGTCAGACGCTCCGCCGTCGCCGGAACATTACACTGTGTCGTGCATCGTTACACCGTACATAGCTAACATTAGCTACGGATATTTTGCACTACAGATGGGCCATTGTACGTATGTATACTAGGGAATGCTACGCTGACAGTGACTGTTGCGTTTTGGCTTGACTCCTTAGACACTACAGGCGCTATTCCCACTACACACACACATACACACATAGTCTCGTTTTCGTCTCCGCCTCTTTGTTACCTGTCCTGTTAGATTCTTGCCTGGTTTCCCCATCGTTAGTTTGTTTGCTTACCTGTTCGTCCCGGTCTATTTTGTTGTCACTACCTTCCCTTTGTTGTACGTATTATGGACCCTGTATTTATTGTTACGTTGGCTTTGTCTTGTTTTTCCCCCATTAAACCTTTATTTTGCACTAGCACCTGGGTCAGCAATCTTGTGTCCTACCCCTAGTCCTCCCTCACCCTCCTGGCGAGGGGGGCTAACCCTTAACAAAGAGGTCACATGTAGACACAGGTTCTTAAGGGGTCACAAACAAAAAAGTTGGAAACCACTGTTTTAGAGGCTTGAAATGAATGAATGAATGAATGTCACGTCTGGCTTTTTCCCGGCATGCTGACATTTGGCATGTGCTTTTACGCTGGATGCCCTTCTTGATGTAACCCTGATTGGAACCTGGGCTGCTGTGGCGAGAGCCCTAGTCTATCAGGGAACAGAGGATTGAAATATCATTGAAATTTCAATGTTGAGTGTGATACTGTATGTTTTTTCCATAGGCAGAGGACCCGATGTTCTAAAAAGGTGACAACCCCTGGCCCAAAATCAACCTCATCATCAGCCACAGTGTTGGGCACGATAGCAAGCCACAACCTCAGCTGCAGTGTAAGCCATAGTAGCGGCCAACATCATAAACACGGTGGTTGTGTTTAACCTTGTTATGAATAAAATGAGGCCTCAGTTTGCAAGATTTAAATGTAGCACATCTCCCATAATAAAGGATAAGTATGCTGGGTGGTGGAGTTTCTGCTTACTTCTGCAAAATAAGTGAACATGTTTCATTTCATGTGTTTTGCCAAATACAAGATTTTAAAGTTGCATTTCCCAGCTTTACACACTCACAGCAAAAACTAACCAGTGCTTTTTCTCACCACATGTGATTATTCATTTGCATAGTTTGTATATTTAGAAAAATTATTTCTGCAAATATGGATTTATATGCAAAGATAAATAAATAAATAATTATTTTAAAAAGCTGACATTTTGCCATTTTATCATTAACTAATAAGCAGTTTCCAGCTCGAAACAAAATGTGAAAACTCAAACTGAAAAACAGCTTTTGAAAACAAGAAATCCCCAATTCATTAGTATTACAGTCTTTACATTGATTGTAAATGACCCTATCAAACCAGAACAGTGTGATATTATGGTCACAATGTGTTTTGAATTTTAAAAATGCCCTCAGGGTTGTTTATCAAAATAAGAATTTTGGCAAGTCATCATTTCTTTCAGTCATGTGGCCTTGCGACTGTGTGATGTCACACTTTATCCCACATTTATGACTTTACCTTCTGATAAAGACACATGCCTTCAATCATAAGAAAATATTTCTCAAGTCAAACCAGAAAACACTGAAAAGGGGATGTCAGCATTTAAAACAAAGTGAAAGTGGTTTGTTTTCATCTGCTTATTTATTAATCTTTCTGTCTTTGGTCTCAGATGTTTTAATACATTATTATGTTTGATACAATTATGATACTTGGTACATATGTAGATACAGATATATCTTTAGCTAAATTATTGCTGACTAAGTAGATTTTAGGTGTTAATCCAGTTATGGAATTATTTAAATGGTGTTTTCAGCCATAACTAAACTGAGGGAAATGGACATTTTACTTATATCGTCATTCTCGATAAGTCGATTAAACCTGATAAATAATTGCAATAGCAACATTCAATGTTGGTAGGGAGGTGTGTCGTTCACTTGCCTTTTAGTTTCTACTTGAAATCCCAAATTGTAAATTGAAAATATGTCAAAGAACCCCCACCCCCACACTGTACAGTTGTTGGGGCTGTATGCTTATTGGCTCTTTAGCTGCTAAATGCTCACTATGTTCACCTGGCCTGGGAAGACTGTGTACCGAGACCTTTCTGAGCTTTTCTCTTTAAAACATCCGGAAAAAAAACTCTGCTGATGAGTTTGAGTGAGAGTGAACAAAAACAGTTTCTGGCCAGAATACGAGACAGTGAGCTGAAAGACATTACAACTCCACACAGATCTGAGGGAAGCTGCAAGGTTGGGTGGTAATTCTCAGGGACGCAGACATCACATTTTCGTGAGTTTATGTTCTGCTTTAATAAATGACTCATGTTGCTTACTGGCATGTTTTGTTGCACCATAATTACACCACATCAGCCTTCATGTTCCACCAGATTCCAGGTATGGGAAGCTCTGGGTTAGGACTCCTTAAGTTCCCATGGTGGAAAAGCACCAACTGCCATAGAGCATGAATCAGGACGCATATTTCTGTCCGAACCCGACCAGGACCCAGCATGCTTTATAGTAGGCTATATAAAGACTGAGCCCGATGCAGTTGAGCTTGTATAGTGTTTTTCCTCCTATTAAATGAAGCAGACATTTGAGTCCTCCAGCCGTCTAGCCTAACGTTTGGCCCACATGCCTGAACTCAACCGGACAAGAACATATTCTAAATTTCTGTCTGAACCTTTGTGTACGATGGGTCCCATCAGGCTGGGTTCAGGTATCTACACTCTAATTGTAATTTGAGCTAATGTTTACATTACAACATCAGTTCATGCTGCTATAGTGGACTACACCCCAAATTAACATTTTATTGCCTAGAATAACAAACACAACACATTCATATAACAAAGTAACAGAAATACCAGTGTAACTGTAACAAGCTCCCTGGAAAAAACCTGCCATCATCAACACTGTCTCACAGGATCATATGTACTGTAGTCACAGGTATAGCTCTGCTTGTTTACACAGAGTGATGATCATTTTATTATTTTCTTCTTTCAAAATGAATATTACTGCAGAGCTATGACAAGCAGACAGACGCATCCTTTGTATGACTCAGTCCTCTGGCCGCTGACCGCGAGCATGCTGTTTTAACCTCACTGAGGCCTCTGGTGGGTCCCTGAACTCACCATCCCATGACTGTCTTCTGCTGCACACGTGAATCCAGCAAAGTAAAACCAACTTAAACACACATATACACAAACCTGTTTCCCCCCCCAAGTGTGACACAGTTATACTCCTGAGGAACACATGATCATTGTCTTTATAAATACTAGTGTGCAGCCTTATGTCAAACAGTTGTAACAGCTGTATGCCATCTGTCTGAGCTCAAGAACCTAAGAATCAAGATGAAGCTCTGCATCCTGCTTGTGTTTGGGGCCCTGGTTGTCATCATTAAGGGTAAGAGTTACACTGTGTTGTAATTGAGTAAATATTTGTGAGTCTAACTGTAAAGTATTCCTCAGGTCTTGGCAATGAGTGGCTTGTTAAAGTCTGAGACTAGGAAACGGGTTTAGATGGTTGGAGATATTGTAGACAAGGTTATGTGCAGTTGTACTTTTGCCAAAACAGAAGCTTGCCAATGTGGAAACAAATGGGGAGATTCTTGGACAATTTTAAAGCAAGAGATGTTGCTTGTTTAAGTGGAATGTGGGTGTGTAGTTACTTTTTAAACCCGTGTGTCATGTCCTGTCCCCTTGAGAAACACAGTGATTTACAAAGTCAGCAAAAGTGAGTGAAAATCTATAGGGTTATGTTTCACTGAACAGGAAGATGACTAAAAAAGAAAAGGGAGATGTGTCCATCACAAGACTTTCATGGTGGCAAGGTGGTAGTGATGAAAGCATAGCATCAGAGAACAGCCTTGTCAGCATTTCATTCATCAAGCTATTTGAAACTAGGTGTCATAAGGCAATACCAAGTTCTTAGTGAAAAGAAAACAAGAAATAGGAACTACAGGAGCACTGGATTTCCAGGAGGAAAGTGAGTTCATGATGTCAAAGGGACATTGGCAAACCTTTGCATGGCTAAGCAAAATGAAAGCCTCTGAAATCAGAGTTTAACTGTGTTACTGATGGTGTGTGTTTGGACCATAATGTGTAGTATCAGTGTTTAAACTGACAAACAATCTTAATATTTATAACCAACATGACAAAAATTAGATCAATTTACAAGCCTCAAACCACTTTAGACCAAAGTGAAAACATCTGCATGTTCTGATTGTTCATAAAAACAACTGAATCACTCTCTGTTGCACAATTTTTACAACTGATTTATGAAAACTTTGCCAAGAGAGAGACGCCTGAGCCTTATCTACTACTAATCTGTATGTCTGTTGATGGCAGGCATGCCACCAATCAGCAGGGACTACAACACACACTGTCAGTGCCTGCAGGTGGAGTCCAGGATCATTCCTCCAGACAGTCTGAGGAGCATCAAGCTCATCCCTGAAGGGCCTCACTGCCCAGAAACAGAGGTCATGTAAGTGAAGTCGAAGGCACTCAGATCATGCATCATCAGGCTGAACAGTGAAAAAGAAAGCAAAAATCCCCTTCACAGTTCCACAGAACTCAAGTGAATATCTTTGTTTCTCAACTCAACTCAAGTTTATTTATATAGCACAGCTGACCAAAGTGCTTAACATACCATACAAATCTAAAATCATCACATAAAAAACTATAAAGAGTTTCTGGTTTATTCTGTGTAATAGCTTCCAAAAATAGCACAAAGGTCATGGCTGGTGTTGTTCTTGTGAATTTTAATGATGTCTACATAAGTTTACAGACACAAAAAAGTGTCATGTGTAATCAACAAGGTCAAATAAAAGAGATTTCGCTTCTCCACCCAATGTAGGGAAGATGTAGGAATATTGCAACACATATTACAGCACAACAGCAGTCTGTACTCCGAACTCTTCTATTTGACTCTGCCATTAATTTAAATTTGAGGTTATCAATTTTACCTTCTTTATTATTTAAACCTTTTTTTTAATATTACCTTTATGGGTTTCTTTTTTTAAATTTTGTCATAATGCTATTTTATGCGCTATGAAGCACTTTGATTTGCCTGGCAGTCAAAAGTGTGCCTTACCTTTGTCACAGCAATCTGACTGAACAAAATTTACATAAACTTTAATTTAACAGTTAAATTAATATACTGTCAATAAGGTGAAAAAGCCCTAGGAAGCAGAAAAGTGTTTGCTGGCTAGTTAAAAATATCTTGAGTGGGTGCGGTTGCTCTGAGGACTTAGTTTAACCCTGGCTATGGTTCTGACCTTAATAAAACTAAACTTGTGTTTTTAAACAGAGCTGGACTGGGGAACGGGCTGAAGGTGTGTCTGAATCCTCAGTCGTCCTGGGTGAAGAAACTGATCCACTTTGTTCTTGAGAAACAATTACATCAGCAAGGAAAAGCGCTTCCCAAGAGTCAAGCATAAAGCTAAGGTTTCTAAGGTTTTCATTTCTGTTTCGAGGGATGTGACAGTTACTGTAACTAGGTGGAGTGGATTCATTTAGGCTGACATATTCTTCCTGCTGTAACCATGTTTCAGTAAGACACAATAAGTCAATGTGATGTTCACTTATCAAATCATTCACTAACAGAGATTTAGATGAGAGAGATCTGATATTTAATAGTCCACATTTGATTGTCCTATTACTTTCTACTATAAGAGGAGTCATCTTAATTTTAATTAGGTTCTTATGAATAACTCCTCTGGAGTTGATTCTTGATTTATATAATTTAGGTGGGCGGGGGGCAGGTGGTGGGAAAGGTGTCATTATGTATGAGTGGAAGCAACCTGCTGTGTGCATAAGGTGTTTAATTGTATTTGTGATAAGTGAAGTGTGATCTGAAATAAAAATCATTCTACAGTACTGGAGTTTGGTCGTATGAGCTTGTTATTTGTAATATCCTAATATGTAACACAGTTTCTGTGCTATACTTGTTTTGGTGATGCTTCACAAATGATCATTTGCTTGATCAATTCCCCATTAAGGTCTTGCATTAGAAAGATGTGACAGAGGGAGCAAAGGAAAAGTCGTTGCACCTACAGAGACAGGAAGTAGGAAAAGTGAGGGAGCTAAACAAGGCAGAGTGCGAGAGTGAAGAGGAATTTGAACTTAAATCAAGACTTCACCCTAATCTAAAGTCAAATTAAAGTCGCAGAGTTCAGAGGAGTAAATAAGGAGCAGAATGAAATGCACTGTTTAGCTAAGATTCAATTGTATGTTTATTATTGAGGTCACACTTAAAGGTAGTGTTGTACTGGACTGAATTATATTCAGAGGTTTCTCTATATTTTTGTCCTCCCCAGCTACATACATGAAAAGGTCAGAATATTAGGAACACCTTTGAATATAATGTAGTCCAGTGCAATGCCACCTTTAACTATGACCTTACTAATAAAGATAATTGAATTTATATATTTATGACAATTTCACCAAAAACTGAAACATTTTGAGCTTCATAAAAACAGATGTGAAGGTGGAAGTGTTGCACTGAATTGCATACAGTTGTACCTCAGGCACAGTTTTGTTCTCTTATTGTCCTGTTACATGAGCTCCTATTTTAAGCCCCAATAAAAATAATGCCATCAATCCAAAGTCTGTGTTACAGTAAGTGGTGAGGAATCATCTGGTACAACAGTGTAACCCTTTCCCTGTGGGAACCATGTCTGCAGGGCTTTGGTCCAGCTGCCAGTGTCACGGAAAGCCAACAAGATATCAAACACTGTGGACAGAGAGAGAGAGAGAGAGACGCTTCATTAATAAAAAACAAAACAGGTAAAAAAATAACTTCAGCTGTCTTGCAGACCAGCGTCATTGAGTACCTTGATTAATTGCCAGGACCTTGGAATGGAAATTCTTGGCATTGTTTTTCTTCACCATGTACTCGTCTATGGGCAGCCTCGCCATGTGGACGCTCAGTTCTCTGGCCCGTGAGAAGCTCAGCTTCTGCAGAGGAAGGAGTAAAAAGTAAAGCATTTAATAAATCACATATGCTGCATTAAGAACCAGAGTTATGAGACTTTATTAGACCTGAATGGAAAAAAAGTTAATTATACACAAATTCAAAAAAACCATTAGTTTGTAAAAGTTACTCTGAAAAACCTTTACAGAACCTTCAGGGAATGTTCCCTGATGGAGTGACTGCTACTGTATGTGGTTCCTGTGCTGTCCAGCTATAATCTGTCATAATACTGTATATTATACCTTCTGGATGCTTTCATCCACAAGACCACCGAGGACACAAAGCTGAAAACAACAAATAAAAAATAGAATCTAAGAGATTCAAACAAGCAACAATAGTGAATATGGAAATATGAATGCTTATAGCACATTAAGTAGCATTTCTCTAGAAATTGATTTAGTATTATTCTCGCTGAATGTACCTTCTTATTTTTAAATCTGAATAGTTCTTATACTATGAGTATTCTTATATTTTATTGGGTGTGAATATTATTTTGTAAACTACTACAGACAAAACATTTTATCACTAATAGTAGCATAGCAGCAGCAGATTGTATGAATGTGGCCAGTTGGCTCCCTCTGCTGGCCAAAAGATGCATTTTGATGATTAAAAAAAAAAATTCCATCCATACAGTATTTTACAAAATGAAATTTCCCCCAATAAATAAAACACTGCAATGCTGCACTAATTTAACTGATAAGTACAATTAACTCAAATCATTCAAACCTTCTTCAGCATCTGGAGAGAGATAAACTAGAGTTTCTGGTGGAAACAGGTCCAGACAGCTTTCCTCTGTTATGTCCATCTGAAATAAATCAACAAAGAAAATGAAAATATATCTGACTGTGTCGCTAAATATTCAAACTATTTGTGGTCCAGACTACAGAGGATGTGATTAAAAATACTCAGTAGCTATTGGGTAGCTAGTATTGATGAATGTTTATGGCACAAATGCTCTTGGAAGTTTGTAAAATATCTGTGAAATAATCATAAAGTACCAGTTTAACTTCTTTGACCTGTTTACAATGTACATTTTTAAAATGTAATTGTTCCATAAAAATATTCTTAGGCCTTATTATCAGGCCCTACTGTTTTCAGCTAGAGATTACAGCTGTGTACCTTACGTATGACATAAAACTTCACATCCTTAGAGCACTACTGCCAGGAAGTTGATTTAAACACTGGAGATTAGGAAAAACATAACTACTACAGTTTACCAGTGCATTCAAGGTGTGATCTACAGTACTTACCATGTAGCTGAGGAAGCCATCGTTCATTCGTATGCACTCTCTGTAGAAATGACTGTTCTCTCTCAGGTCTGTCAAGAACAGGTGGAACGGCCGAGCTGCCTTCTTGTTCGACCCGTACAGCCTTCTTAACTGGCCAGCCAGCCGACTTACCTCCTAAATCGGACAAATATATGCAGTTGAAGGTAAGTGAATGAATACAGACAGGTAATGTCTCCCTTTGTAAATGAGTATAACTGCTAAACTATTACTTCAAGCAAAACCAGCCTTCAAATTCTTAAAAACAGGTTGTAGGAGAGGTAACACTGTTTCAGGTCTTGCTCATCAGAGGCCTACCTTGTCAGACATGCAATCTGTCATACTCAGGTCAACACAGAGTTTGAGTCCTGTGGACTGGGCCTCAGCTAAACGCTCTTTAGTTATCGCCTTGATGACCCTTTTAGTAAGATGAGGACTATCAGCACTTGCCCCTGTATGACAAAAACACAAACAGGTGATTATAGATGAAAACATGTAAATGACTTTCACTTTTCCATCCTAAAACAACAAAGTCTGTGTTGGTTTTCTTGACCTGATCTTTACCTGACTCCTGCCCACGGTTGAGCTTCCTCCTCTGCTTCTCTTCTTTCCTCTTGCTCTTCTTTGCAGCGAGCTGCCTCTCCCAGTGTCGCTGCTTCCTCAGTACATTCCTCTGTTACAGAAAAACCCATGTTTACAGATTTTCAACAACCACAGAAATCTAAAAACACTAAAATTACTAAACTAAAATGATGAGATTTTCATTGTATTGTGGCTTTGATATGTCTATACATTTCTGGTGTTCCTATATACTTTCTTGCGGTTTTCATTTTTTAATGGTTTTTATACTGTGATCCTGAGAGAAATTATATTTTATTTAGCTTTTTTTGAAGGGTGGCAATATTTGACAACAAAATTTGTCAAATATTGAAGTAATCAATAAATAAATTAAGCTACCTTTGAAAACTATGCAAGATTAAAGATTAATAATAATAATGTTTTAATAAGCCGACAATGAACATCTCTAGTCATGGTTAAAGAGGTTTTGAAACAGTCCTTATTTATTTTGATTAGTAACATTTAACAGACTTACTGAATACGGTACATCTCTTCCAGGTTTGACATCCACCACATCGTGCTCCACATCTATGTGAAGCAGATCCATTGCTTCTGAAACTCCATTCAACTGAATTTCACACATATCATAGGGAATATGTGCCATTTCAGTTTGCTGCTTTCCCCTTTAGCTACTGCATACGAAGAAAACTTCTGTAAGTGCCCAACATTTCTCTAGATTTTTAGCAAAAGTCAATTATTTGATGTCTTTCATGGGCTCAACAAAGAACACCGGGTTTGAGGACATCGTGTGTGTGTGTGTGACTAAAAAGTCATATTTTATAGCATCGTAACTCTAACTGTTACAGCTCATATAGTGTCTGGCTAATTTACCACTAAATTACACATTACAAACAACAAATGACTGCTATACACTAAAATTGTAGAAGTCGCCTTCAGATTCTGAACGTGTTTGGCGCATATAATTGACGTCATAGTAAAGTAAACAAGTTAGATGGGGCGGTCATAATTATGGGGGCTGTTACTAGCTGGTGTTTCCTAACGCTAAATGGGGCTTTATTTCGTCTTTTTCTCAGTAACATTTTTTGTCTAAAGTTATTTTACATTGCGTGACACCTGAGTCAAGTTGGTGTACATGTCTGGAGGATTGTTTAGCTTTGACTCTGAAAACAAGGCTTATAATAGGGTTATATGTCATGGGGTAGGACTGGATAAGTCTGACTTCTTCCTTCTCCATTCAAGCATGTACTAGGTATAAGCAAATTGATATTGGATTAGCATTTGTTGGATATGTGTAAAATTATGTGTGTTGAATGTTGGCGGTGTTTTCAATATTTGCCATAAAAGTGTGTAAATATATATATGTATTTGGAAGCAGTGGTGGACATTATTACTCGTTTTAAAATGTTCTTGTATCCTTAAAATGCACACACACTTGTACATATTGTGACCTTTTTCCGATGTAGCACACGATATTTACTTTAGATTTTCTTTTTGGCGAGGCTGTCCAGAAAAAGAAGACAGTGAGCGTACATGTGGTTTATGCACCATGATAGAGAAGCCCAGGGTCGTCATACTAGTAGTAGAACAGGAGCACTACCACAGTAAGACTATACTTTCAGGGATCATTTCTATAGTTACAGACTTGAGAAATGTGTTTCTAAAGTGTCAGTCTCGCTATCCACGATGAAGAGGTGATGATACTCTTACCTGAGCGTGAAACGGGCGGAAAAGCTTGATTTATTTCAATGCTTCTCGCTTTTGATGACCGTTCTTTGTCTCTTTTAGGGACGATGAGGGTAAAAGTATGGTCGGAGTGGTAGCGCATTGATGTCAAAAGTTAACGAAGTAATTAGAACAGCTTAAAATGTATGTTTTAATATTGCTTTTTATATGTAGTGATTTTATTTCTGCATTATGATTTTTAACAATCTAGTTACGTGTATTGTGGGTTTGAGGACATCGTGTGTGTGTGTGTGAGACTAAAAAGTAAAATTAATGACCGTTCTTTGTCTCTTTTAGGGACAATGAGGGTAAGAGTATGGTCGGAGTGGTAGCGTATTGATGTCAAAAGTTAACGAAATAATTAAAATAGCTTGAAATTTATGTTTTAATATTGCTTTTAAAATGTAGTAATTTTATTTATGCATTATGATTTTTAACAATCTAGTCACGTGTAGTGTGGTTTTGAGGTATTTGTACTTTGTTTTAAATGTGTGGTAATTGACAGAGGTGAAATATAGCTAATGTTTTTCCATTAGCACAATCAATCAATCTGGCCGACCCCAGTGTGCTGATATACACAAAACAAATAAGTAATTATAATCAAAAAAATATAATCATTAAATATATTTTGAAGGTGATACTTTACTGACGTATCATTTTGAATGCTGGCCTTTGACTTGTAACAGAGTAACTTCTTCCACCAGTGGTACTTAATGCACTCTTTGCTGATTATATTTGTATTTATTTACTTAAGTAAACTGGATACAGGACTTGCAATCCAGTACCTTTATTTTCTGATAGTGGTATTTTTACTTATGTAAATGATGTGAATAGACTATGTGTTCAGTACACTGTTTTACTCTTCTTAGGGCCTTGCTTAATATTTTTGTGCTATTTAGTTACTGGAACTACATTTCAAATAATTTCCCCAGAAACATTCATGTGACCACTGGAACAACTCACTTACTTGCACAAATGAGTTAATGCGCTTGGGCATTTTTCTCAAGATGGATATTATATGTTAAACACGCAACATAAGTCAACATTATATTTACTGAAGTAATTTTTAGTAGGGGTTTTTGCCAAGATTATGCACAGTGACATTCTCGTACTACCCTGTTTATATGAGTGTACAAATGGAGGCCTGGCTGCTGAGCTCTTGTTGGTAGCCCAGAGGAGGCGGGTTTTACTCTACCTGCCAAGAATTACCGCTGGGACAAATTCCGCTCTGCCGGCCTGGAGAAACATTCAGAACTTTGAGAAGGCAGAGGAAAGGGATTAATTTTGATTTTGTCGCTGGCGCAGCACAGACAGTTGTCAAAACCTTTATTTTTTAATCTCCAGTAGGGGGTTAAATTACAGCTTCAGGAACTGAACGTTGACAGTTAATACAGTTTGGTTGGCCACGCTCGTCCTGGCGAAAATATGAAACACAAATGATGTTTAACATTTCTATAGATGGAGGTTCATTCTCTAAAGATTTGGAGGACTTCGACTCTGTTCGCAGTGTTCTCCTTTACAGGTCAGTATAGACTCTACACTATATACAACTCCTGCATTATTGTGGTAATCGGAAGTTGGTTTGAAGCGACATAAGCTGGCTGTTATATATTTTACTACTCTTCATGCTAGCAATTTTGTTTTTATGCTGCTTCCACTGGTTTGTAATAGCACAGTAGCCTATGGTATAAAATTGCATATCATAACCAATGTTAATTCAATTTACGTTTCCTGTAACTATAGTGTGAGGAGGTTTTTGGTGTTTTGTGTATGGTGGATACATTATTTAACGGGATGCTAATGACACTGGCGCATGGCCGCGCTTTCCTACCTGGCTACTCACAAAGCTTCTGCGTTGTTAGGGGCAACCGTACTATCCACCAATAAGATAGGCGCATACGAGTCACCTGATGCTACCGAAGCGCTCGTCAACGCTGACAATATGGCGAGAGAGTATCATCCTTCGGTTTCCTAAAAGTTTAGCTTATAAAGACATTTTGTGATTGCGTGGTCAAATTATATGTTGTATAATCTAATGGAAATCGCAAGTACCAGTCAGTGTGCCGAAAAAACTCATTATGTGGCTCAGACGGAAGAAGAACACGACAGGAATGACTGTGAATCCACATCATCGAGTTTCAGGACTTCCGAAGGAGCTGAGTAAGAAGATAATTTGATTTAGAGACTTAAAAACCGTTTACACTTGCAGTGACAGTATGAGATATTTTAAAGCTGCTAAAATGAGTCTGGTTGAACAAGCTAGACCACATAAAAGTTAGCATTGTTTGTGAGGTGGAGATGCTGTAACTTGATACTTTACCAGTCATTTTGGTGGTTTATTTTATAGATATTAAACGTAGTTGTGGTATGTGGCTACTCTATATAATTTACTCACACACGCAAAGATAGTTGGTCTGTAGCTATAAGTGCTGGTGAAGGCAGCGACCAGCTTTTCCAAAGAGGGAGTGTCACCCCATCCACACAGTTTCCATCTATCATCTCTTGTGCTTTTCATAGCCTTGGGAAGTGTTTTCAGTTTGGGAGGTAAACCTTCATAAATAATTGTAGGCTTCTTGCCATCCTTGGTGAGTTTATGGCTGCCTACCACACATTCTTCAAAGCAGGTTTAAAAGGAGAGAGACCCCAAAATAAATCTAGTGTTTACTGCCACCAGTTTGGTCAAGCACATGATTAGGGTTTGTACATATAGTAGCTTTTGGACAATAATGGAAGAAGCTGAAAACCAGCAAAAATTAAGAGGGTTTGGCTATTTTAACAGAGCTATTAAGACCAGGAAAAGACAACATGTAAGCTATATCACAATCTGAAATGATATCTAGTCCTGTATCACAATAATCAGCACTTCTGTCTTTCACACCACTGCACCCTCTCTTCCCAGTTTAACACTGCTTTGTTTGTGACATTAGCTTTGTTCCGGTGCGCTGTTTGCTTTCTCTCAGTGACTTGGAACCAGAATGGCTAGATGACATTCAGAAGAACGGTGAGCTTTTCTACCTGGAGCTGAGTGAAGGTGAAGAGGAGGCTGCACTGGCCCAGGCCAACGCCGTACAGGGTGTGTCCACTAATCATGTTCGCTTTAGTGAAAAGGAGGCAGAGATCATCACGGAGCAAAGCAAGAAGCAGCGATGTAGTTCAAGGACAAAAGCTGAGCCTATGCTTAAGAGGCTAGCCAGACTCCTGAGGAGAAACCGCCGGCCATCTCAGCGCAGGGGAGGAGGGAAAGATGGCAGTAAGGACAGCTCAACTTTATCACCACCGGCATCGATTCTGAAGAACCAGCCAGGTCAAAGGCAGGGCGTGATTGTTCAGCAGCAGCAGCTGAAGGACGTGTGTGTCTACCTCAACCCTAAACGTCTTGGGGGTCCATCAACACCTCTCTCTTACAGTGGAGGCCTGTTAGAGGCTCTGCTGGGGGTGGTACATCACCCCTCCTGGAGCAGAGGGCAGTCAGACCCTGCAGCTGTCCAACAGGAGGAAAGACTGACTGTTCATGGGTTAATACCCAACAGCCCGGCCATCAAATGTGGCCAAATCCTAATTGGTAAGACCACAATTCCAACAGTTAAAGTTTTGTTTGTTATTCAGTACTCCAAATTAATATTTTGTAGATTGTGTCAAGTTACAAGCTTGGTTTCTCATAAAGGGGTAGTAGCAAAAGCATGTTATCTTTCTTAACAAAGGATGCTCTATTCCTTCTAGTGTTCAGGAGAGGT
This sequence comes from Monopterus albus, assembly GCF_001952655.1. Classification (NCBI taxonomy): domain Eukaryota; kingdom Metazoa; phylum Chordata; class Actinopteri; order Synbranchiformes; family Synbranchidae; genus Monopterus; species Monopterus albus. The sequence continues at coordinate 388,074 of NW_018128105.1, read as the reverse complement.
CAAGAGTTATCTTTTGTGAAAAAGTTCCTGGTTGAACAATGAAATGTATTTTGAGAAGCTTGAACTTGGCAAAAGTACTCTTATCATTCTCAAAAAGAACCTATTACCCTCATGACAGGGAAAATGCAGCATTGCAGCAGTTATGATTTCAGTAACAGTCATGAACTAGCACTGACTCATTCATTTCCACACCATACAAATGTACTGCCAAAGCACACGCTGCAATTATTGCAACATAGTCATAGTAACACACACTGAGATTTCTTAAGAAAAAACATAAATGAGCATAACGTACAACATCTAGTCAATCTAACTGTTATCAGAAGGAATATGTTGAGGCTGTATTATTTTTTATAATGCATCATGTCATCTAATTATAGCCAAGCTCTTTCAGTGCGATGAATCCATAGTAACAACGACAAAGCAATACAAATCATCATCATAGTTTCAGTATTTAGCTCCGTGTTGTAAAACCGCAAAGTTCATGTTAGTGTTGGTTGGACGTGTAATAGCTACTTCTCATTCCAGCTCTGAGCAGCAGCCATAATCAGACCTGGTGAAACTTTCAGCACAGTGCTGAAGAGTGAATGAAGCTCTGAAGGCAGGTCTGTTGCTGTAGGAAATGTAATCTGTCTGTTTGAAAGCTCAGCATCTCAGCAGTGATTTTCTGCTATCGCGGCTAATGGCTGGGCAAGTTTTAGTAGCAGACTCAGGACATTTTAAAAAGTAAGGTCTAGACTTTACTATTATTAATATTATAGAGGAAAAACCCTACAATTCCCCCTTGAGCAAGCACTTGGCAACAGTGGGGAGGAAAATCTCCCTTTAACGGAAGAAACCTCTGACAGACCCCGGCTCTTGGTGGGCGGCCTTCTGCCTCAACCGGTTGGGGTGAGTGGATAGAGGAGAGACAAAAGAAGAAAAGCAACAAGACACAACAAACAATCAAACACTGATCAGGTCGATGTGGCTGGTGACTGCTCGTCAGAGACGTAGAGCTCCAGGGCCAGAAAGGGACAGGGAGAGGGAGAGAGGAGACACAAAGTTAGTGATGTGTAATGGTGGCATATAGAAGCATAGGAGAGGAAAGGACATGAGTTACTGTTTAGAGAAGCTTTTATGCAGCCAGCTACATGCTTAAACAATTAGAGTTGTTAAATACCTGAAATAGCTCTGTTACTGCGACAGTGGTGTGCCTCCCTGCACACAAGCAGGTGAAGCTCTTTACTGGTTATTTACTGGATCTCTACAGGCCAGTGTACGGGTCAAAATCACATCATTGGCACGATCAATCAAGTTATCCTGAGTGTTCTTACTGACCACATATGCTGACCAAACACATTCTATGTCGCTAAATACCAGGCAGGCAAAGTGTGAGGTGCTTTCTGTTGTTTTCTGGCCCTCTAATATCAGTTTTGTGCAATAGAAAGAGACTGGATTGTATCAAAAGGAGGAAGGCACAGTGCTTTGATACAGTATTAAAATAATTAAAAAAATAATAATAATTTGTCAGTGTAGCATAACTTGTGGGGAAACTCTCATTCTTTCCCATTCTTGTGGACAGTGTTATACTTACCCGCATCTGCTTTGTGCTTAATTTATGTGTCAAACCCATATTTATGTGGGACTTTAAGATGGTTAAACATACTATTTACTATTTGACCCATGCCTGCTACTGATGCATGTTTATTTTTCGGCGGGCTGTGTTCAGGTGATGTGCTTGTTGCTGTGGATGATGTGGACGTGACCTCGGAAAACATCGAGAGGGTTCTGTCCTGCATCCCAGGTCCGACACAGGTCAGTGTGTGTGAATCTACCAAAAACCAAGTAAATCCTCAATGTGCACACAACCTTTTGTCGTTGTTTGTAGAGTCAATAACATCCACCCATTACTATAATCTTAACTACATTACAAAGCCCATAATGTGATCGTTTTGTGTAACCCTTTTCCATGTTGAATTAACCTTCCAAATCTGTGAGAGAGCATTTCAAATCATTATCTGTCAACTTGGACAGCAAACACAGACATGAAATCACTTGGAAATGCACTGGCTCTTCTAAGCTGCTATAACGGGCTGGTGCCGTTTAACATTAGAAAACCCTCAATTACTCAGAAATGATCCTTTGATCAGTAGCTAAAACTCCAGTCTGTGCCCCAGCTTACATTTTCCACACAGAAAGCAGATTATCCAAAAAGTAGGAATTTGCAAATGACAGACTGTGTACAGGGTTGATGGCGAGCACGGCGGATAGATGGGACTGCGGTATGACTCTTTTCGGTGCCTCAGGAAGCTGTTGTGGGATTGAAAGCTCAAATGATTAGAAGATGCAGCCGGAAACTAAATTACACTGTAAGGAAATAGCGACAGAGATTCTTTGGAAAAATACCCTCAGTCACCACGATGACTTTAAAAAAAACCTGATAATGGAGTTGTATTTCTGACAGAACGATTGTTTAGTGAGCGCATGTGTGTTTTTTCTGCATGCCTCCCAGATGGAACGGAGACAGTGCTCATTACGTTTGAAGGAACAAATATTAGTATTAAATTCAGCCCTTTACAAACCCTGGTTGAACTTTGGGTACTTCTTTGTGTGTGTCCATCCTTGAGCGAGTGCTAAATGACTGACATCAACAGACTGGAATTCCAGTGAGAGCACACTCCAGTCCTGCCACAGCCGTATTACTTATGAGGAAAGCGCTGCAGTTAGCCCATTCAACCTCTTCACGCATTGATTTCTGCCTGTTTGAGAGTGTTCTACCTTATTTTCGTGTCTGGCTTTGGTGCCCTGAGCTCAGTCTAATCAAAACTGTTTCTCGCATCCTTCATGAATCCTGACATATTGAGGATACAGTAGCTTTTAAATCAGTCTTACATTTTTTTCCTCTCACTCATACTCACCAATTGAAAGGTAAATCACATGGTGTTCCACCGCTACTTGGCGCTTCTTTAATAATAGCCCTAAAGTGGGCTAAAATGGCTGGGGGCCCACATGTGGGTGCCTGTTGGAGAGGCGGGTGGCCTGTGGTTAGTGCTGACAGGCTTTGGAGAGTGATCGCTGGATCAGAAAAATACAGTTTCAACATTTCTGACCAGGGAGTATCTTTTTATCTTAAATATATTTTGTAGGCATCACAGTGTAGGATTGAGAAGAATATATAGCTTACATTTTTAATGACCACAGCACTGTTTCTCTGAACATACTAACAAGTTTTCTTAGGTTACTTACAGACACAAACACAGCCTGGGTTAGGACCCGGACCTCCCCCTGTTTTAGGTCGGACATTCCAAAAACTCCAAAAACAATGTACGTGGTCAGAGAGTGCTCAGTAAATGGCATGTTTCACATTTTGTGTTTCAGTCAAACATCAAAACGTAGTCGTGGCCTGTTCAGTGACGATAGAGTGATGAAAAATCATAACTGGATCTGCAAGGTCTTTGGCGGTTTGAGGTCAAATCCGAGCAGAACCTCGACTGTTCCGCCTGCATTACTGCCTCGATATTTCCCTTGCATCAGATTTACACAGCATAGAAGTTAAACCAAAATGCAAAAACTGGCATAAATATTTCTTTGAACAGTAAACCACATCTCTGGCTCCACTTCACATTAACTTATACATAAAGATTCCTTTTAAGGAGGTGTCCCAGCTACACGCGACTTCTTTAGGAATTTTTTTATACCCTTAGTTTGGACAGAGTGCGGTGAGGCTGTTTGTCTTTGGTGTTTTGGCAGCAGCTGGTTCATAGTACACAAAAACCTTAAGCTGGAATCAGCTCTGGGAGACAAAGGCTGGATTTCCCTAGTGTAGAAAAAAAAACTGCACAACAAACAACCACATTTTAAACATTTACAGCGTTCACCTGGGTAAACAACCGTTTTTAAGCATCGCACTACTTGTTGGCCACTGTGCATCTTCACTGTTTGGCTTGAGATGAGTTCATTTGCAACTGGACTGCAGTTTTTAAATGACAGCAGTTGTATGGAGTATCTAACTTTAACCTAAAATCTGTAATATGGCCAATATGGAAAAACAATCAACAACCTGGCTATAAAATATAAACCATTCCATATGTTACTGAAAGATCCTGTTCCAGTGCAGCTGCCCATGGTGTCACTCTGTTTGACTATACCAATAAAATTTTACCTCCTCCTAACCAGTCGTACCTGAACAGTCTTAACCACATTCTGCTGATCTTTCTCACATCTGGACGCTGCTTCTGATTTACTTGAATTAGCATCAGCTTGGCTCCGTAGACGACCTTTGTAGTGCTGACAGGCTTCAGCCCAGAGTCAGCAGCACAGTGTGGGAACAGGTACGCCACCATGGCATACCTATGTATGAAGCCTTTGTTTGAAGTTTTTGTTAAAGGGATTGTCTGCAGAAAGTTGAACCTAAATCACTGGATCCAAGTTTTGATTGAATGAAAACTGATCTTTTTCATTCAAATCAGTCCAGTGATTTCTCCAGGCGTGTGTATCTTACTATGTGAGGTCGACCCACAGCCTCTGCTTGATATAATTTGATGTTCACTGACTGTACAAGATTTCAATTTAGACGTGACAGATTGCTTTAACACAGACGTCACGGAGTTGTAGTTTCTCATTCTTCTGTGCATCTTGACTCCATGTTCTCAATGTGCGTGCTTGTTGAATTTCCGTGCAGCTCTGTTTATGTTTCCACTGTGACTTGATATGAATGACAATGTAAAATTGAGCACTGGGATATGGATAGAAAAAAAACTTGCACAGGGGAAGATAGGCCACTGTTTGTCAGGCTCGCAGTAGTCTGGTTTTAATTTAGTCAAACGCACACATACACACACACACACACACACACACAGATCCCTGCTATTTGTTATGCTGTGGTTATGGTGTCACTTTCTCTCTGACAAATGCCATCCTACTATTTACTTCTGCCTTTTCTCTGACTGAATGTAATGTTTGAATTCCTCTCCCTTTTGGAGGCACAGTACACATGCACACCTATATTTTCCTACAACAGACACAAACACTGTTAAAATCCCTCACTAAGTATAACCATGTTTAGCAATGAATGAAAACTCTGAGGGACTAGCTGGCAAGCTGATGCAATGATGCTATAACAGGATAGCTGTTTTTTCTAGTCTAGTCTTTATTATTTCCCAAATGTCTGTTCTTTCTTAAAGAAATTAGTCTAATCCCAACACAACATCTCTTTCTTTTCTCCTTTCAAATCCATTTTTCCATGACTGGATTTCAAAACCATTATTATTTTTCATCTCTTTTTTTGCCACCTCTTCCAGGTGAGGCTGACTTTGGAGACGGTGGCCTTGGTGGATGGCAGCAGCACTAACGACATTTCATCAATCCGCAAGGCAAAGGCCTCTCCACCAGTCAGCCAGCTGGTGCGTCTGCTGTGGGGGGAGGACACGGCCGAACTCCAGATGTCAATAAGACACATCCCACACATTGTCATGTACCTGTCACTTAAACTGGACTCAGCATCACCTCAGGAGGAGGTGAGTTTGTTTAAAATGCACAACGAGATATTTATAGGTCGTTACGCATTTTAGCACAGAGAAAGATGAATGACAAATAACAACACAAGCCTTCATTATAGTAAAGACCTCTGTCAAAAGTTATATCTGCTAAATTTAAAATTTCATTGTAGCCACATTTTGACAGTAAATCCCAAGCTAAAGTCACGATCGAGGTTCCTTCAGCAGCACATTGCTTTCTGTGTTTCCATTGCAAACGTTATGCTAGTTATTTATTTGACATATCAAAAACTGTCAGCTGTTTCCGACCTAATTACAGTTGCTATACAGCTACAATGATGGCAGCATAAAAATGATGGCATCAAGTCCAGCGATCATAAAATCCCTTCTGTGGCTCTGTGGTTAATCTTGCCCTGAGAACAAACAGCTGCAAACAGCATTGTGTTTGGTGTGCAAAAGGAAAGTGTGTTTGACCAGTCACTGATATTCAATATCACAACTATAGCCAAAAAACAAATTTAGACCAATTTAGTAGAAATGCAAGTCAAGATCCAGAGTTTTTGAGTTCCTCTGGTTGAAACGGGTTGCTATTGAAAACAACACAGAGGGAGCATTGAAAAGAGCCAGTCAGGTGCACAGTGAGAGAGGACAAACGAAGCTTAAATACTGCCAAGAAATCTAACAAATAAAATTGATAGAATAGACAACACATGAAGGCTTTTGTTGATATCTACGCTGTGGATGACCACACATTTTTTCCATCTCTTTGAAAAGAAAATGGGTCTCGGGGAAAGCTGATTATGACATTTTCATCCAAGGTGCTCGTGACTCTGAGCAGCCTTAAAATACTGAGCTATACTGAACATGCTTATTTAATCCTCTACATTGTTAGGGGCTGTATCCTGACAGTCGAGTGTTAAGAGCGACCTTAGTTGTGTAGGAACTCTCAAGTCTAGAAATGGAAAGCTTTCTCTGGTGTGAGTCAGACCACCGCTCTGGACAGCGTCCAGCGCCTGCTAACAGGAAACAGAGTGAAAGTCATGAGCACAGCTCCTGTCAGTAACTGATCTGTAATTTTAATGCTGTGAACTTCATTCTCTCCGGAGTGAATCCACACATTCCCCTTTTGGATGAAGTGTAGCAGTCCAAAAATACCTTATTTCCTATTTTAATTGGATCCATGTTTTATATCCCGTAAGGTTGGACGCCGCTTGCCTCTGTTCAAGTGTTAATTCCGGAGTGTGTGTTTTGTTAGTTCGGTTTGCTGGCTGACACCTTCTACACTCCACTCAGATTTTCTCTGTGGATGACTGTTGGCAAGTGTTCTTTGAGGTTGTACTTCATAGTTCTCCAGTTCCTTTTTGCATATGTAGAAGCAAGATTTGTTTTTATATCTTGACCAAAGCTGCAGTGGAGATAGAGAGCGCAGGTTGTTTGGAGCCACATCAGCCAGTGGTTGGTTTTCTGAATGAGAGTGCCATGAAAAAAAACTGACTTTGCAAATCTGACTTTGATTTATTTTAGTCCTTTGATTGCAGAGTAGTAGAAATTAGAGAGGTTGAACAGAGGTATTTTTGAGTTGTAACTGTGTGATGATTTGCCTCTTTGTACAGACAAGGTGTAGCTGAAGGGTTGCTTGGTTTTCAGCAGCACTCAGACTTTTAGCAGACTCCATCTGCATGGCTTTGGCCCCAAGGTGAATATCTTCCATAGGCAGTTGGTTGTGTCTTTGTTCTGGTTGCCAAGGCTATAAGGAGCCTCTCATTCAAGGTTTTTACTCCCGCACCCTCTGATCCTCCCAGCAGCTCTGCTCTTATCCACCCTGTATTCTTCAAAGTTGCACGCTGGGAGGAATACTAATAATATCACAACAATACGCTAAATCTGCCCAAAGCACTTTTTCATTTCTGCTCTGCAGCTTGTTCTTACTTTTTTCTACAACATTCAGTCCTTCAGACTTTCAGATTGCAGGGACAAGTTCCAACATAATCACCATATAACTTTGTTGAAAACTATATGAAAAGGAACTATTACTCTGGAAAGTCAAACATGTTAAATAGTTTAGTGACATTTTTCTTTATTACAAAGTGAAAAGGGGTTTTACTGTCAAACTGAAACCAGGCTATCATTGTTCATCCAGTGGTTCACCTCCTCATTCTTCTTTGCTCTCCATAAACTTTGGTGGCTGTAGCATACAGCAACAGATATTTCACATTCTTTGCGACATTTTTATGTTATCCAGTGATTTTTCTCTTTGCTGCATCTCTGTTTTCCATGACACAGAGCAACAGTGTATGTTTGTGTGTCTGCAGGAGGAGATCTTGTACCAGTACCCGGTGTCTGAAGCATCCAGCCAGCTGAAAGGAGTGAGGGGGATCTTCCTCACTTTATGTGACATGCTGGAGAATGTCACAGGAGGGAGGATCGTCAGGTAGGGAAGGGCGGTGTGTAATAAATAATGATGAAAAGAATTTTTTGGAACAAGAAATCAAACCATCTTCTTCTTTAATCTAAAAAATTTAGTCTTTGGGTTGTTGTTTTTTTGGTTTGTATTAGAAAATAGTGAAAAAACACTCTCATCCCAAGTTCTCAGAGCCCAAGGGGATGTCTGTACATTTTCTGGTTTTGGCTGACCAGCAGTCCAAAACACAAAGACTCTCTGACAAGACAAAGAAAAGTAGCAAATCCTTCCTTCTGAGAAGCTTTAACTGGCAGATTTTCAAGACTTTTAGCCTAAAAATGACTTATTAATTTTAAGTGTTAGTGTGTTAGTGTTTTTGGTGTGTTGGTAGCAGTATTGTCACTTAATGATTTCTGCCAGATAACGACCCTCCTATAATTTAATGGCTGTAATACACCTTATCTGTTGTAACCATGCCAGTGAAATAAGTTACCATACACCTTATTTTCTCAAAACCCCTTAAGTTTACCAGACACGGTAGAGGTTGTTTAATGACGAGGTTGTGGGTGGATTCAGTGCAATTTTTCCATCCACTTTTCACAAAAAACCTTGAAAGAACAACACCTTCAAATCAGTCTTATTTTACAAATGTGCTTTATTATTATTATATTATATATTTATATATTATTTCCATCTTCCCAAATTCCCACAGGATGTTCTGAATATCAACACAGTTCACAGTTGAGCTCAAAACAACAGTGAGCTGGTATAGAAATGTGGCTACTGGATGTTAAAAATGTTGAACTTAAACTGTATCCATGTTAACTTGGCTCTGCTTTGACACCTTCGACATTTGCCTTCTGTTACCAGTAAACCTTTTGCTCCCTCAGTTCGTCTCTCCTGCTCGGGAAGCATCTGGTACATGTGGGCTACTGGAAGGAGGGCAA
>NW_018128105.1:377811-379155 GCF_001952655.1 Monopterus albus | reverse complement strand
ACAGCTCCACCACATTTCATTTGAAGTGCGGGGTTTGGCAGCAGAGATATTGACAACAAAGAGATTGAATACAGACACTCCCCCAACGTGCCGCGGAGCTATTACACGGCCCGAGTCAATTCCATATGGCAGGTGTAAAAGATCTGATAACAGATTTTTAGGATATCATTTTTAAAGTCCTGATACTGGTGGAAACGGTTTCTGAACATGACATATCCTTGAGAAATGAAGCATTTTTGGAGAAGAGGAAACCTATTTAAAAAGAACTGAATTTCACCTTGCACATGTGCTTCTTGTTGTCTTTTGTTGGCAGGACAAATACTTCCTTAAGGAGCATGTGGTTGTAAAATGACTCTTCCAATGAGTCATATTAGCCACCTTTTCATTTTTAGCAGCTTGGCTGATCAGTCATCATTTCTGTTAAGAAATAATCACCTAAAGGTTCATGGATTGATTCTTGGGGAACACCTACTATATGTGTATAAAGACAATAATTTCTAATGTGTTTTTTCTTCGTGGCTCAGCTAGTCCAAGTATTTGATGAACAGTAGCTGCCATTTGTCCAGGTCTGTGTTTGACATTCTTCCATTTCCCTCCAGGGTTCCATTGCTGTATCTGCAGACTGTGGTTGGAGATGTAGTCCGAACATTAAAAGTGATGTACGGCTCTTTAGACAGGTTGGTCGGTCTTAGCTTTCCTGTGGTCCTGCTGAGAGCTTCGCCTGAAACGTCCCCTTGTGACTATCAATTTTATGCCTAATGCAAAATATACTAGAATAAAACAGTGTGTTTTACAAATTCAAAGCTAAAGGAAAAGTTTTAGCTGCTTTTCACAAAGTTGTCATTGACTGTTTTTTTTTTTTTTTACTCTCAAATACCTTTCCACTTCTCCTGTTTCTTTTTATTTGAAATATAATCATTCTTCTGTAGTTCAGTAAATGACTTCTTTGGGTTTCCATGTCACTCAGTTTTCAACATCACTGTGTCCTCCACAGTGCGTTCTGTAAGGTGGACCACACTCCCAGGTTGGACCATTTCTTCTGCCTCTTCTTCCAGCAGCTCATCCAGCCGTCTCGCTTAAGGGACGGCTCCTCAGCCCCACCCCCCGACGTCTCAGGGGCGCTCTTTCTCGATGGATTGCCGGCGGTCCGTTGGCTCACGCTTCCTCCAGAAATCAAGGTGTATTTCTGTGTGTGTGTGGAGTCTGGGAGTTGGTTTGGGGACCTAGTAAATACAAGTGTTCTTGTCGCTTCAGCTATGTGAAGTTGAATGTGTCAACTTATGCCAGGAGTCTAGCTCTGGCGCCGTCTAGTGTCCTGTTTTATAAATGATATTCCGGCACCTG
>NW_018128105.1:375712-377720 GCF_001952655.1 Monopterus albus | reverse complement strand
TCGCCAATCCATTGCAGCCTGCTGAAGTAAACTTAGATAAAAATGTAACAGTGTCCATTGAGGACCATGAATCATTGCAGGAGTGCAGAGTGTAACATTACTGAAATACGCATACAAAGGAGTAAACATTTGGTATGCTTGCCATGTAATTAATTAAGGCTGATTTATTTTCTATGCACAGGTGGAGGTGGATACTGTTCTCTCTGATTTTGAGTCTTCTGATTTTGGAGAAATGGTGAGACTGTAAAAATGTCACTTATAAACTTTTCAGCAAACAAAAGCTAAGCTCTGGGGTTTCAAGTACTACTGTGTTAAAAGTACTGTATGCCACCTGTTTGGGATTAACATTCACACACAAATGGTTGTTTAAACAATGTCAGTAGCCTCTTTTTCACCTTTTTCACCTGGTGCCTATATTCACTCCCTCCAGCATCTGTGTCTTTGTTTACTTTCTTCTATTTTCATCTCTTTTTTTTTTCTAATTTTACAGTCTGAGGACTTTTTTGGCCTAAGGCGTCTCTATGTAATTCTCGGCTCCTGTTTGTTCTACAAGGTATGTGTCACAGTCAGTGCCCACACACACACACACACAGACACTTCATCTGCAGCGGTCTTATGATATTTATATCCTCCCCTGATGATGCTGTGCTGTCTAGACAGTTCTCCTTAAATGGCAACAATGAAAAACCCAGCTAGCAGTGGCTGTATACAGAAACTGGCCTTTCACACAAGATAACATGATGAGCCTAATTATATTGTTATTTCACTAACAAAGGAGACAAGTGAGAGGGAAGACAATGAGCAGCGCATGTGTAGTTCCTCTTTTGTTACAGTGGAAGTGTGAGTCCATGTTTTTAGGTTTAGTACTAAAGTGCACATCAAGTGGTAGAAGCATTAGTAAAAAATTCAATACTTAGCATGTTGAGAAGACTATGATATTGGAATTCTGATATAGTAACAAAAATGTATATGTGATAGAAAGTAGAACAATTCAGTTTGTTTTTATTTTATGTTTAGGCTCGATATGTCTGGCTCCACGGTCTGTGATCTAGAAGTGAAAATGTTAAAGGAGCTTTGAACTTACAGTACAGGTCAAACTACTCAGTAGTTACATGCACCAACTAAATGTAGCGGGTGAACAAAAAGAATTTCAAAAGGCCTTTTGGACTGAGTACGTTTATTCTGATCATTTATTTGTTCACTCAAAATGCTGGCTCCCAGCCCCGAAGAGATGTTTACTCAAGATTTCACTAAATCATCCACACTCTCCTCCCAGTCCTACCTGATTGCCAACCATCTGCCTAAAGAGGACCTGCTGGATGTGTGTCTGTATTGCCAGCACTACTGCCTGCTGCCGCTAGCGTCTGAGCAGCGTGTGGGTCAGCTGGTTATCTGGAGGGAGGTATTTCCCCAGCAGCGAGCTAACGGCAACAGCACAGCACCGGGCGACAGCCAGCTACAGGGGCGACACTTCCTCCTCGTAGTGGGGCTGGTAAGGAGACGAGTCACTTGTTTTAAAGTGTGTTAACCTTAGACAGGGGTCAATCCTTTTCTGAGGCTGTGTTCACACCATGTTAAAAGGTCTATACCTCCTTCCAAATACTTATTCTGGGCTGTATCTTGTTTCCACTGTTTAATGTGGTTGGACAGTCAGTCTGTCATCCCTGTATCTTTGCTGCCATATCAGACAGATAAAACCACTGATGTGCAGTGAGGTTGACAGCTGGTGAGGCACTGGACTCTGTTACAGTCAGATTTACAAATACAAATGAGCCGTTAACAAACTGTCTGTTAACAGACTGTGTTATGTTTTATATCTCATATCAACATTCTTCACACAAACGTGACCCATATTTAATTTGAGGTTAAAATTTATTCCAGTTGAGCTTATTTCTAACTAGAAATAATAAAAGTTTATGGTCTTACCTTTACTTGTACACCAAATCCATTTGTCAGCTGGTATGTATTACAAACCCTTTTACCGTTCGAATCCAATATTAAAACAAAT
>NW_018128105.1:366478-375318 GCF_001952655.1 Monopterus albus | reverse complement strand
ACAGTTATTATATTTTATGGTTAACTTTTTTTTTCTTTTCAAGATTGACAGGGGAGGCTCTGCCTCACCTGCCTCCCCTGACCGCACGTCACTGGAAAACCACCCCCCTTCACCACCTCTTTGTCTTGTCTTCTATACGCTATCCTTAATCTTTTGTTGTGTGCCATCTCCTAGCCTGTTTATTACTGGTTCGATTGTTTCTATTTCTTCTTCTCTCCACCTCAGAGGCACTTCATGCAGTGTGTACTGTTAGAAGCAGGAGGCTGTGCTTCACCAGCTTTGGGCTCTCCAGGACCTGATTGTGTTTATGTGGATCAGGTGAAACTTGTTGAGCTCATTTGTGAATTCCTTCCATAATGTGCATGCATTTTACTCATCTATATGAACAAAAATGACTACTTCCTATTTTATTTGTGTTGTAGTTTGATTAATTTTCAAACCAAGGGAAACATAAATAACCAAATCTGTTGCTCTCTGGAGTATAAACTGAGACTTTCTTACATTCTGTGGGCAGGTGAAGGCCACCCTCCTGCAGTTGGAGGTGTTAGAGGCAGGTATTGAGGAGCGTCTGAACACTCCACCAACTCCCTGCCTGTCCTGTGCCGACTGGTTCCTCCCTGCCGCCACAGCCCGTGACCGCCTCAGCAGTCTGGCCTCTTCCTCCCCTGTCTTTAGCAAGCTAGCCGGAGCAGTTAAAGGCTCCTCATCTGGGTCCAAAGGCCACAGCCTGTTTGGGGATAAGTCCCGGAGGTCCAGCCCCCAGAGGAGCCTGTCAGACAGTGGGAGTGAGGGACATATGGATGGGTCTGGATCATCAGTGGACTCAACAAGGAAGCTGGGGGGGCGTCGGGACTCGTTGGGTTCTGGAGGGTCTGATGGGAGTGGAGGCAGAGGAAGCCTGTTCAAGGTACAGCTGTAACCTTTTATTAAGTCTGTCAAGGAACTTGTTTGGTAGATTTCTGTTGCTTCTTTGTTTAACACTATAAACTGTCAAACAGGCAATTTGTGCAAACCACTGATAATCATTCATTAATATGACAAATATTTAAGCTTCATATTTTCAAGCTAATTCAACTTTAAATTTCTGTTTTATTTTCATTTTTTAATTTCTAGTTTATTTTTATTACTTATTTTGATGTGAACTAGATGTATATAAAAATTCTAAACATTTATTGTTATTAAAAATGACATAAAAGTGCAGTTGTGTGGCCTTGGAAGAGGGTCGCATATTTTATTGCAACACTCCGGTATTTAAAAGTCGGGGTGGAGTGTGTGTGTGTGTGTGTGTGTGTGTGTGTGTGTGGGTGTGGGCGAAGAACATGATGTTGGGGACATAAAACACAGGGCATCATCACAGATGTTAAATTTATAAAAAATAATTTACAAGTTAAACAGGATTTAGTATTATGTTGCTCTTGCAATAGATTTGATCTGTGAAAACAACAGATTGTATTCGACCGTGCACTTAACGGTATCATATTCCTTGTAATGTTCTCGCGCACCTGTGGTGTATGCCTTATCACCAGATTCCCAGGATGAAGCACCCGAATCCATTCTACCTGGGCACCCTAAAGAAGACCCTGACTGAGAGGGAGACAGAGGAGATGTATGCCACTATAAAGTAAATGATGGGAATAATTGTTTTCATTCATTCCAATTGTATATATGTATAATTTCTATTGGTTAAAACCTGTAAAACCCCAACAAGTTATATAATCATCAGCCCTCTGTTTGTTTCTGTCTTGTGCTTGTGGCAGACTGACTTCAGGTGCAGAGAACACTTTGTTCCACTACATCTTGATGGAAACAGTTCAGGGAATCTTCATCGCTCCTACTCATAGGGAAGTGGCTCAGCTCAGCGGCTCCATTCACCCACAGCTCATCCGCAACTTCCACCACTGTTGCCTCTCCATACGGGCTGCGTTTCAGCAGAGCCTGCCAGCCAGGGTGAGTGCCATGTTACTCAGGAATGTAGTCTCAACCTCAGACCATGGTTCATCCTAAAGTAGCAAAGGATAATAAGAAGAGGTGTCAAGATGAGATTCTGTTTATTCCAGATCAAGACTGAGACTCAGAATGTGGTTGAGATTGGGTTTAAACTAACACCACAACTTTGTAGTACCATGACTAAATAGTGGTGGTCTGCCATCATAGCATGGGCTCTAAACAGTCACGATTCAACCTTTCTAAAGAGAGTAAACACTCCTACACAACAGCCGGTGTGTGCATTTATGTTTTGGTTGCTGTTGCCTTCATTTTAGCTCTTCTGTCTCCTAGGGACGCTAACTTGTTGTGCATTAACGTGGTTAAAGAATCGAGTTGATTATTGGTGTGGTCTTCTTTGCTGCAGGCTCGTCGGGCAGCAGACAGGCCTCAGGGTGGTGCGTGGGGTCTGGGCCCTGTGAAGGAACATGGGGTTCTGTTCCAGTGTAAACCTGAGAACTGGACTGACCAGAAGAAGCCTGCTCCCACCATGACTTACTGGGTCATAGGGTAAGCTGACTTCCCCTGTGATGATTCTTTTGTCCACAAGCCACACAAGCCAAATGCATCACACAAAGTAAAGCGAGGGGCTGTTTATAGCCAGAGAAATTTCTAACCAATTGTGGATGGAGGTGAGCTTCACAAACAACAACTTCAGATTTTTAGTAGAAACGATAGCTTTCTCTTGATGGAGTTGAATTGGCAGAGGCTGATTGTCAGTCAGTGGCACAAGTATCATTTCCTGTTAGCGTAAGAGTTAAGTATGATGACTTCTTCTATACTATCTGCAAAAATATTTACTATAGAGATTAGTACATGATATACTGTACAATACGCTGAATTAATATGTAGTATGAAACTGGGGCAGCACAGGTTTTTGAATGTTTTTGTCCAATTTACCTCCATCTGAAGCTATTTTTTGAAATAACATGACTGCACCATTCTTTGCTGAGTGATTTGTTTTTATCCCAATCTCATTCTGTCTTTGCCTTTCAGGCGGATGTTGCTTGAGCCCGTCCCTCAGGAATTCTACGTGTGTTTCCATGACTCGGTGGCAGAGGTTCCTGTAGAGATGGCCTTCAGACTCTCCTTCGGTTTGGCTGTGTGACATGTCAGCACTCTTTAAACTAATGGCAAACTAGAAGACTTCTTGCATTCTCAGGAAATTAGCTCAAACTGTGGTGACTGTGGGATGCATCTGAGAGCAAATGCGTGGAGGTTATGCTAACTGTCCCAGTTTCTGGCGGATAATCTAAAAGGCTAAAATGGAAGCATATTGTAAAAATCAGACTGTGTAGAGATGATTTTCTTCAGATAACAGCAAAGTGTGAGTGTGGCCTTATAATGATAAGCAAACAAAGTAGACCCACTACAGTTACGCTGCTGCAGGCATCTGCATGTTGACAGAGAAAATATAGTTTTATTGATATATTCACAGACTGTATACAGTGTTGGAAAGGATTTTCATTTGTTAATTTAAATAAGTTTTTATAGTTTTGTATGGAAATGGGATCATTTGTTACAAAAATGAATGCAGATTTAAAAGGCAATACAGTTTCTCTTATTCTTTCAAAAAAAAAAATTTGTTTACATCAGTGTCAAAACATAATTTTTACATTGCTGACAAAATGAAGTCCAAGCTAGTGGAAACAGCATTGTCTCAAAATCTGTACAAAAATATGGTTTTTATGTAGTTCTCAACAAACATATTTCACAAATGAAAGTCACAGATAATGATTAATGTTGGACCGTACACAGATTTTGACAATGTACATCACAGAGACAGCCATCATTATTAGTCTGACACATCTACATACAAAACAGCTGAGTAGATAAAAATTAAATGCACACTGATTCTGACTCCTGAAAATATTGATGTTTGAAGCCTAATGTCGAAATGATACTTCCAGTATCTGCATCTCCGTTCCCAGTTCAAGCTGTGCTCTGAACCAACAGCAGGTTCCTCTTGTAACACTCTAGGCTGCAGAGAGGAAGCCCGGTCTTTGAGCAGGCGTACTTCTTGAGGTTGGTGCAGCCGCTGACTCCGCAGATCACAGGCGCAGGAGGTGAAGGACGGCGAGGTGCTGGGGTCGGAGCTGGGACCCCTGTGGGGAAAGAGATGACCATGCCCTGGGCGGAGTCGCTGTACCGGACCATGAGACTTTGGCTCTGCTTGGACTTCTTCTCTTTCATGCTTTTTATCTTGGCCTTGCTGGTCTTTGTCAGTCTCTCTATTGTCTGGTTCTTGTTCTCCTCGGCCTTCTTGGCGGCCTGCAGGCGTCTCTTTCGGGCTCGTTCCTCTCGTTTCTGCATCATCTCTGCGGTCATCTCCTTCTCTTTATAGCCCATGGGGAGCTCCAGGAGAGGCTGGCTCTGCTGCTTGTGTAGCAGAGCTTTCTGAACAACAACAGAAAAAGCACTCGGGGTTAATATTTACAGCTGTGTTGAGGAATTTCTGATAAATAGGGGACTGAAGTACTTCTCTTTCCTACTTGTGTCTGTCTTCCTCACCTGTCTGGCTGTGAGCAGAGACTCGTCGATCTCCTTCTTCAGTTCTCCATTGTCATCGAGCTCTCCCCTCTCCAGAGCATCCAGCCACCTCTCCTCCTCGTCCACAGGCCCCCCGAGCATGGAGTCTGAGTCCATGTCTGGCAGAGGGGATGTGGCCAGGTTGCTGTCTTCATCTGATAAACAAAAGAAGACCAGAACAAGTCTCTTATTTTTGACTAGGATAGAACAAAAAACACATTTTATGGTTTAACCTCTCCTTTCACATTTATTTTTGTCTGCCATTTGTAAAAGACCTAGAAACACATAAGAAAAGACCAAACCAGTGTGTTTGCAAGTTTGAACTCCAAAATTAGAAGTTACGCAGCCAGATTATTTTCATTGATTATACATTTCATCATTTAGTGGAATATGCTCGTCTTGATGCCCAAGGAAAAACATTTAATTTATCCAGTATTTCACAAGAAAAAAAAGATATATTTTGTGTTCTTGTGCCTTTAGATCATACTGTGATCCCCTCTGATTGACCCATGTGATGTCCAGATCCCAAGGTTTGGAAACACTGCCACACAGTATGAAATGAATCAATCCAGCTGACTCACTTTAGTGTTACACAGTGAACATCAGGTTAATGGTGGATGATGTGAAAAATAAATCATTAATAATGTGATGATAAATTTCACCTACATTTTAATGCAGCCTCCAAGTCAAGAAAGAAAAAATACTGCCACAACAGGATATACAGTCAATAATGCAGTAATATCTACTGTCTCTACCTGTAACTTACCCAGCCATGCCCGATACTGTTCCAGAGGCACAGATGGCTCATCGTCATCATCCTCTTCCTCATCCTCATCTTCATCTTCTTCATCATCAACATTGTTATCAATAATCATCAGGGGTGAGGGAGGACAGGCCACACCAGGATGAACGGTGAAGGTGGGAACACTGGAACAGCCAACAGGGATACAGGCCATTAAGTGTACTGGTCACACTGACAAACCATTAACACAGACAAACCATCCATCTCTGACATCCCAGCTCACCTCTTGGTCCCCAGCGTTTGTCCCCCCAGTTTTATCTTGAGTCTGAGTTGTGGATGAGGCCGAGGAACCACGACCGGCTCGGGGACCTCGGCGAAGCTGTGGTGCTTCCTCTTGTGCTTCTTGTGTTTTTTGTGTTTCCGCTTGTGAATGCTGTGCATGCTGGAGCTGCCTTCACCTGCAGGGGACACAAGGAAAGCACAAACACAACAAGTATGAATGAAATATTAAATGATGCTTCATTTCAAGCCAAAATGGCGAAACATGCTAAGCATTTCACCCTGTGCCATTTCCTACAGGTGCACCATGTCAACCAATACGATGTACAGGATATGATACAGTGAAACACAAAACAAATATCAGCTTTTGCAATGAACACTATGCACTACGATCAGAATAGGTCGTTAGTATAATAAACTACTATAATTAATAACACAACAGATGTGTTGATTTAACTTTTTGGAGACTGTATGATGTATCCCGCAACCTAGAAATTGAGTATGCATTTAATCAGAGCAAGAAAACATAACTATGACTTCCTAAAATGTATTAATAAAAGGCCAATAACTTTGTATACGTTACTCACCGAGAAACCTGGGGTGAATCATGTCTTTCCTTTTCCCCATTGAAACGGCCACGGGGATATAAACACTGAAGAAAGGACAGGCAGTCTGCAGTGCTACATAGCAGCATAAATCTCAAAATATTTACAAAATTAACCTATTATTGAGTAAACTGTCAGATTGAGTTGAAGGAGACCGTTAGCTTTCATTTACAATGTAGCTTACTTGCAGGCATGCATTTCGCATCTGCAACTTAAATTAGATAGTCCATGGTAAAATAGACAATACATTTGCGATTAAAAAAAAACATGACAAAGTTATAACACTTTACCAGCTAGTTGAAATCAAGATATAATGTCATTCAAAGTTAGCATGACTCGCTAAGCGATGCTAACAACACGGCATTATTTCTTCTTCTGTTACTTTCGCTTGTTGTTCTTCTTCCTTTATTGTGTAATGGCGGGTGGCAAACAGCTTGAGGTGCATTACCGCCACCTAGACTGGAGTGTGAATCAGAACGGCCCCTACCTACTACTATAAATCTTTTTTTTGTCTTTATATAGCAACAATGCAGATCAATACAAAATATATTCAGCACAAATTGTTGCAACAGATGTATAGCAGCGTGCATTAAGAGGACAACAGGACAAAAGTAGGCATAATATAACAAAGTGAAAATGAATAGCAGAACCAAGTGAGAACAAAGAAAAGAAAAAACAATATATAAAATACAAAGAGGTAAAGGTAAAGATATAAAATTAAAATGTTTAAGGAGGTAAGTGGTTTTGGTTCGTTTTTTGTTAGGGTGGTTTAAATGTAACAGTGTTTGGAAGTAATTGTTAAAAGATCAGATTGTTTAAAAGTTGAAAAGCATGGTGATTTTTTTTTTCAGAAATTTCATTTTGGCCAAAATAATGAACAGAGCTGTCATATGTGCACATTGGGAAAAAATGCTCTAGAGTTTCTAGCTCACTGTTGCAAAAAGAGCATTTTTCTTCTATGTTTGGAATGTATTTACAAATAATGGAGTTTACTGGGTAAAATTTATGTAAGAATTTAAAGGAAAGTTCTTTAGCTTTGTTGGACAAGACAAATTTGTAGGGCAAAGTAAAAACAGCGTTCCATGTTCTCCCATCAAGAGTCTGGCATGGCCATTTATGTTTAACAGCTGTTGTTGTTCTTGGAATGAGGGAGTTTCTTATAAAGACGTTGTTGAATCTTTTATCAAAGATAGAAGTGCCATTAACAACAATATCTAAATTGATAGAGTTGTGTGTGTTTGAGAAGGAGCGTGCTAAACAGAGAATGCCAGACGGAAGTGCATTAATAACAGTGTTCTACTCATGATGGGAGACAGGAACCCTACCTGTACTTAGCTATGAAGTGCTCATATGACAATAGAGCTCCGTCACAGTTAAACAGCTGCTTTACAAGTTGAATATTAAGATTTGTCTTTGGCCATTCTTCATAAAAGAACATGCAAGGACCGGTTTTGTCCTAACAGGCCCAGGTCTGTTTGGGAAGCGTAAGGGTCTTGTTGTTGAATGATACTATAAATCTCATTCCTCGTTTTCCTGCCATTCTTCTTCTATGAAAATTGACTGCTCCCTAAGCCCAGCAGGAGGCGGTAATGCACCTTAATGTAACAAATGAGGAATCACTACTCACTAATGTATGTGAGTCCCTATCTCTCTGCTGTCACCCTTCTAAATTTAGCAGTCAAATGCTCTCTAAATATCTATTACTCTGATGATTGGGAACCAGAATGAATGTCTATATCTACACAATAGGGTACAGTTATCTTGGGTTCACAAGGTGCTTGGTGATGGCACTCTGCACAGAAGAAACCTCCATCCCCAATAAGGCACACACTCACGTACTTATAAAAAAATAAAATGTATTTCAGAAAAAAAAACTTGGCAAGTATCATTCAAACAACAAGACCCTTACACTTCCCAAACAGACCTGGGCCTGAACAAGAAAAGAACAATATTCCCAAAAAAGATTGTCCTAATAAGATGCAGTTCAGTCACTTTTATTCTGTTTGATGCGTCGATTGTATGGTATCAGGTGTGTGGTATCATGTTCGATCCAAAAAAATTAATTTAAAAGTAACAAATAAAATATTGAGATCTCAATAAAAAACATAAATCCTCTGTAATCCTACCCGTAAGCCTGTGTAATAGCTTCACACAGCCAGTGGGATAGCCGTTGTTTTGTCAGAGGCTGCCCAAGAGAGCGGCCTCTGTAATGCAACAGCTGTTGAGTCTGCCGGACAGCTGCCGTGCGCCCCACGTAGTGGGACAGAGTGAACATTCTAGAATATTTAGTGAAACGTTCCACCCATGTACAGGGCAGTCCCAGCCCGAGAAGATAAATATGAATGATTTTTAATTATCTAGGCTCTTGGGACTTGTCATCTCATGGAGCCCAGTGCTGTAATAACTCTGCATTTAACCAGAAGAAAATAAATCTATGTAAAGCTGATTCCTGTTTCCTGAGTGTTACTTCTTGGGGCCTTCAGATAAAAGAACCGGTTGAATCTAAAACTTGGACCTGCCAACCAGTTCATTCCCTCTGGACAGCAGTGACAGAGAAACTCTCCACCATCTTGGGCTGTAGAATCCCTCCTTCTCCATCACTTTGCTTCCTCGGTAATATCAGAAATCGACCACCTACCAATTAAATACAAAAACCCACTCCTCATTTCTCTAGCTATTGCCAAGAAAACAATCTTTCAAAA
>NW_018128105.1:361990-365413 GCF_001952655.1 Monopterus albus | reverse complement strand
ATGTATTTGACACAGTCCTTCACACTAAGCTGAGTCAAATCAACAACCAGGATGCTGCTTACAAAACTAGTGTTGATTTAATAATCATCTGTATGTGAAAGTCAGAGAATTGTAAAGTCCCAGATGTACTCACAGAACAATGAGAGCACACAGAGCAAAGTGTGGCCCATCTTCATATCCAGCACTGACACCGTCGCTCTGCTTCTGACAAATGTTTCTACTTTGCATTAATATCAGCAAAAAGAGAAAGAAAGAAAAGAGGAGCTGCATTTCAGTTTTATATCTGATCAGACTGTTTCTCAGCCTCTCCTTCTGATCATAACCTGCCCCCTCTTCCTTCCTTTTCACACTAATTCAGACAGGTACAATGATTGCAACTTTCTGACATGCTCATCCTTCTGCCCATTGCAAAAATACATGAACAAAGGTTTGTGTGTGCATGGTTTTATGGTAAATCCTTCAGACTATCGGTGCAACTGGTTGATTTTTAAGAACAAGCTTGATCCGTGTGGATTTTGGCTTGTGATGAATGTTCTTTGAAAATGATTTGATCACAAACTGAGTGTAAGAAATGTTAGGGTTAATGAAGGGTTAATGAAAAGTCAGATAATATTAATAATCAATATTCGTTTAAATTCCGACACTGGAGAGAAGCGGCGTATTCGTAACGTTCAGTTTCATTTGGGTCAACCCCGTGATTTGTGGTGGACCTTTCTTCTGGGTGTTTCTTCTATTCTTCATGGCAGAAGTGTTAAAGGTCAACCAGGTTGGTTATATTAAAATTCAAAGTCAAAAGCTGAAAAACATGAGACTACTTGCCAAATAAAAGGAGAGTTTATTGTTAAACCTTCTAAATTAATATTGATGTTTACAAATACAGATCTTGTCAGATGCACTCTGTACCAGCAGTAAATGTGATCCTGTCCATCTGCATTAACAACAGGTATCATTACCCAGGACAGCTTCTGTAAGGGCTGTGTGTTAAACAGGACCCAAATGTAAGACACAGAGGCAGTGAAGTGGTTAAAATGTGTCGTGTTTGTGAAGACTGTCAACATTTAAGGTCATTTCATGTGTTATTTTTAATACATGATATGACCTTATAAAACGACACATCCAGCTCTACCGGACACTGGTATGGTGTTTATTCTTATGGTGTCATGTTGTTTGTCCTCTATTGCTGCTGGAACACTAGAATTTCCCCACTGGGGAATCAGTAACGTTCTACCTACCTACCTCAGAAGGAGTCACACACCTTGTTGGTCTATCTGCTGTAGATGCTAGTTCTTCTGGCAAAGGAGGAACAACTCCCGAGTAGGCAGGTGAGTCCAAAATATTTTTTACCTCAGGGTCCAAACTCTTGCTCCTTCTTTATTCATTCTTGATTTTATTCTTCTCCCTGTCCAGGGCTCCCCTCTGCTCAGTCTTCTGGTGCAGTCCACCTCTCTACCATGGATTCAGCTGGACCTGTCCTCATACGAGCGGATACTGGGATATGTTAGCACCCATTACCCTCCCTCTTTGTTGCTCAGTGCTGATTCTGGGCCTCAGCTGCTGCTGAAATCACTGCGCAGTACTGCAGGGCTACACCCCCGTCCTAACGAAGCCCCACATCAGGTGAAGCAGTACAGTGCTGTTTGTTTGACAAGTTAAATCACAGATTTATTAAGGTAAGTAGTTAGGCAGAACTTTATTGATCCCACAGTGGGGAAATTCCAGTGTTCCAGCAGCAGTAGAGGACAAACAACATGACACCATAAGAATAAACACCATACACACATCTTGAGAAAAAACAAGCAAAACAAAGATCCAGGTACCTAAAAACCAGACAAAAATATTGTATTTGGTCAGAACAATATATCACACATGAGCCTATTTACAATGCATTTCAGCCCCAGGAACTGAATATTGTACCTCAGTTGACTATTACATAGTCCCTCATACTTTCCCCTAGCCTATCACTGCAGTGATGTATTGTACAGTCTGATGGCTGTGGGGAGGAATGATCTGCAGTAACGCTCCTTCTTACACTGGGGATGTAACAGGGGATGGCAGGGGTTATGCACGATGGATGTTAGTTTTGCCAGCATCTTTCTGTCTGCCACCTCCTTGATGGAATCCAGAGGGCAGCCCAGGACAGAACCAGGTCTATTAACCAGCCTGTTTAGTCTCTTTCTGTCCCTGTCCTTGCTACCTCCTGCCCAACCCACAACAGCGTAATAAACTACAGATGCCACCATAGTATCATAAAATGTCCGAAGGAGTGCCCCCCGCACACCAAAGGACCTCAGTCTCCTCAACAAGTGAAGGCGGCTCTGGCCCTTCCTGTACAGGGCATCAGTGTTTTCAGTCCATTTTGTTGTTGAGGTGGACCCCCAGGTATTTGAAGGTGTCCACAATCTCAATGACTGAGCCCTGAAAGCTCACCGGAGTGAGTGCTGTTTCCGCCGGGGATCAATCACCATCTCTTTAGTCTTACTGGTGTTCAGGACCAGGTGATTTTTCTCACACCACTTCACAAAGTCAGTAACAACCCCCCTGTATTCCCGCTCATCCCCCCCAGATACACATCCAACAATGGCAGTGTCATGAGAGAACGTTAGTAGGTGACAGTGGTGGGAGTTGTACTTGAAGTCCGACGTGTAGAGGGTGAACAGAAAGGGGGAAAGCAACGTCCCCTGGGGTGCCCCCGTGCTGCAGACCATGTCCAACACACAGTCTTACGAACTGAGGTCTGTCTGTGAGGTAGTTAATGATCCATGCAGACAGGTGTTGGTCCACACCTGCCCCTGTCAACTTTGCCCTCAGCAGTGACGGCTGAATTGTGTTGAAAGCACTGGAGAAGTCAAAGGACATGACCCTCACAGTACTTCCGGGGGACTCCAGGTGAGATAGGGCCCGATGCAGCATGCAGATAATAACGTCATCTACCGTGATGCCAGGTCGATATGCAAACTGCAGCGGGGCCAGCGCTGAGCTCACTTGGGCACGGAGGTGGCCGAGGACAATCCTCTCCACGGTCTTCATCAGGTGGGAGGTCAAGGCAACAGGTCTGTAGTGGTTTGGCTCCTTGGGATGAGTTATTTTAGGAACTGGGACCACACAGGATGTCTTCCACTGAACCGAGACTCTCTCCAGGCTAAGACTCAGATTAAACATGTACAGGACCACTTCACTGAGCTGGTCTGCACACTCCCTGAGGACCCTGGGGCTGATGTGGTCAAGGCCTGTGGCCTTCCTGGCCTTAATCCTCCTTAACTCCCTCCTGACCTGGTCCGCCGTGAGGCTGAGGGGGCGGGTGGGCGGTGACTGCTCAGGAGCTGTGGGCTGTTGAGAACCCCCTGTGACAGTGGGAGGAGGGGCAAGGTATAGCTGAGGTGTGACCAGCTGTGAGGAGACAACTGACCTGGAGAGGTGAATCGG
>NW_018128105.1:355771-361193 GCF_001952655.1 Monopterus albus | reverse complement strand
CTGCATGCCTTTTCGTAAGTTCATTTGGATTGTGTGTCTTGTTGGGGTGGATGCAGCCAAGGTCATATTATAAGTAAATGCTGCATATAGTTTAAACACAACACTCAGATTTATGCATGAACGTGTACATTTCTATTTTCTACACTGCGGGGTTAGCTGATGTTTATATTTGTTAATACAAAGAATAAATAAATAAAAGTAAGTACACAAGTAAGAAAGATTTTCCCTGATGAAGTTTAAAGCATTAACCAACTCTTTATTAAAACATTCAGTGTTATGGAAAAGACCCATATTGACAGATATTCACAAAATTATAGTCTGTAGGAAATAAGAGGCTATTTTATAATAAAAAATAAATGCATCACGTAACGGTAAGAGTAAAAAAAAACTGTAAGGTTGAAAATTAATTTCTGTATCCAACAAAGCTGTCATGTCACGTAACAAAAATGAACGAGTAGTACACCTTTGGAGTTTTTGTAAGGCGTCATGACCGCTTTGTTGGATACAGAAATTAATTTTCAACCTTACAGTTTTTTTTTTACTCTTACTGTTACGTGATGCATTTATTTTTATTATAAAATAGCCTCTTATTTCCTACAGACTAAATTCCTGCAGACATTGGGTCGTCTCGGGGAGTGATTCGTTCAGTTTGTGTTGTCCGCGCATGCGCAACATCTTATGTGGTCAACAAAAAAAACAAACTAAAACGAATCACTGGTGCATGATACATCACTACAAGCTTCGGATCCTAGCTACTATTTTGAGGTATCTTTACTCCAGTATTTTCATTTTCTGCTAACATACATCGACTTAACTAGGTTAGTTAACATGATGTACACAATAATGCATTATTGATTAAAATCCGGTGATATACCATTCTGAATGCAGAACTTTTACTTGCAACAGAGTATTTTATAGGCTACTTTATTCAACAACAGGAAAACTCGTAGATCCGTAACACCGGCAAGGATTTGTAACCATTGTCCTTATTGAGAATTAACCTAACAATCTATATAGCACCGAATAAAACAGCAAAATAAAGAAAAAGCTAAGCCTAAGTCGGTATAGCTACCACTAACGCCGTTTGTTTACAGCTTGGGTAATGTAGTTCAATAATGGAGACCACGTCGATTAATCACTCTAGACCTCGACATACCAAGAAATACATTAACCAGAAGCCACCGGGGTGCTTGACCCGATCTACGAAAGGTCACGGTTCAAAGTGGCGGATGTAATACCGTAATGATTGTAAAATATATCAGAATCAGAATCTGCTTTATTGGCCATGTGTGTCGGACACACGAGGAATTTGACTCTGGTACATCGGCTGTCCATGTGTATGTACATATCCCCATGCAAGGGGCAAGTAAACAGTAAACCAACACAACGATGTGTAGTATAACAAAATAAACAGTATTAACAAGCAGCAAACTGTGCAAACAATGCAAAATAAACAGGCAGTAAACAATGCAGACAGACAAAGGAATGCTCGTTGTGAAACGAGATAAATAGGAGTAAAAATAACTGAGCTCGAGCTGTTTTGCAAGGAGGAATGGGCAAAAATTTCCGTCTCTCGATGTGCAAAACTGATAGAGACATACCCCAAGTGACTTACAGCTGTAATCGCAGCAAAAGGTGGCGCTACAAAGTATTAACTTAAGGGGGCTGAATAATTTTGCACGCCCAATTTTTCAGTTTTTTATTTGTTAAAAAAGTTTGACATATCCAATAAATTTCGTTCCACTTCATGATTGTGTCCCACTTGTTGTTGATTCTTCGCAAAAAATTACAGTTTTATATCTTTATGTTTGAAGCCTGAAATGTGGCAAAAGGTCGCAAAGTTCAAGGGGGCCGAATACTTTCGCAAGGCACTGTATATTTACAGGTATTGCACTGAGGGTTATTGTCCAGTCATACTGTCCTGGGGCAAGTGTTCATCAGAGTGACAGCCTGGGGGAAGAAACTGTAAACTCACTTGTAATCCTGTTCATTTTAGTGTCCCCGTAGTGTTAATCCTTGTTTGTACCTGTATTAGGTCGTTGCAACGCCGTTTAATATAGAATTCTATTAATCTCACATTGTGATACTGCTGATCTGATTAACATGTTGTGCTGTTGTGTAAAGTTACCTGCAGACATGAAGACATTAAATAATTAACTATGTTTTGTTGACAGTCACACATAATTCATTCAAGCACTTGTTGTTACTTTGCCTCAAGGGAGAACAAATGGAAGCTGATTGAATGAACCTAATTCATTTAATGCTATATGAGGGGAAATTCACATTTCTTTTTCATATTTTTATTTTGCAGGAGTCATGAATTATGCTCGGTTTATGACAGCTGTTAGTGCAGCCAGAAAGCCCTCTGCCATCAGGATACTGAGTGAGTATGCTTGTCTGCTTAAGTGAAGCCTCTTCACAAACCAATCCTAACCTTCTCTGTCTCTACCTGTATGAAGCTGAGCTGCAGCAGAGATCACCTCCGTCCCTGATCTCTTTAGCTGGTGGAGCACCTAACCCTGACACCTTCCCCTTCGAGTCAGCATCCATTAAGATAAAAGATGGGGAAACGGTCACCTTTGATGCAGCTTTGATGAAGAGGGCTCTGCAGTACTCTGCCTCTAGTGGGTGAGGGATAAAGCCATAAATGATTGTTTTATAGATTCATTTGCTTGTTCATGAGTTCTTCCGTTCTGCCAAGGAGCCCAGAACACGAACAGAGGTTTTAAAATGTAATGGGAATTTCAAGAGTACAGGCTCATCAGTGTTGTTGTTTTTGTCAGTTTTGTCTGTGCCGTCCTGAGAGGCGCTACAAGACTTCCTTTACCTAAGGATTTGCTGAGTTTGTTGACTAATCAGTGACAACAGATATACAGCAAGGAGAAGTCTTAACATCTAATGCATACAGAGTATCATACACCTACACATGGTTTCTTTATGTAATTCTTGAGAAAGTTCCTTTTCCATCCCTTTGTAGAATCCCCGAGCTGCTGACGTGGATGAAGAACCTGCAGAAGACACTCCACAACCCACCAACCGCCGGCTACAGCCCTGAGAACGGCCAGATGGACATGTGTGTGACGACGGGGAGCCAGGAGGGGATCTGTAAGGTACTGACACCACCCTCTGCAGCGCTGCTCTTTACCTTCACTCATGCTGCTTGTGCAGCCAGCTGTTGGAGAAGACAGTAGTGTCATTTCTCTTAACGGTCTCTTTAATCCCGAGTTTCTTTCTGGAGTCTTTAACAACTCAAAACATTTTGATGTATAATCATATAACATACAATATTACATAAACCTCTATTTGGTGCAATTTTATAGTCCCCTTCATTCAAAGTGCAAGCCCAGATGATCTGTGTTATATTCATCTCCAGCATGTTTCTCTTTTTTTGTTTTAGCTGTTTGAGATGCTGGTCAACCCTGGAGACAACGTTCTGCTCGACACACCCACATATTCAGGCACACTGGCAGCAGTAGGAGCACTTTCTTTATAACAACCCCAACGCCCAGTAACTGAGGCTGCTGTAAACCCTAATTCCTTTTATTCTGAAGCTCCAGCCTCTTGGTTGCAACATAATCAGCGTTCCCAGCGATCAGCACGGCATCATACCTGCATCCCTGAAGGAGATTCTGTCTCGGTGGGACCCGTCAGAGGTTCACAAACCCGGCAGCACGGCTCCCAGGATCCTCTACACCATCCCCAATGGAGGCAACCCCACCGGTGCATCCATGACGGCTCAGAGGAAGAAGGAAGTGTATGAGGTTTGTTTCTCTGCAGAGTCGACTTGAGTGCATGCCCATATTGCAGATGATATTAATGAATCACTCTGAATCTCAAAGCAGCCTGTGATGCACCAACTTTACTAATTAGAGGTTGTTGTTAAGATGATTTTCCTGCAGTTTCCCATTAACCCCTGGTCTTTTTAATAGCTGGCCAGGCAGTACGACATGCTCATCATCGAGGACGACCCCTACTATTTCCTTCAGTTTGACAAGGTACTCCTCTGTTTCTCAAAGAAATATACTTTTCTCTTATTCAAAAAGCTAAAACAGGTGAGTTGTCTCCTTTCTTATTGCATCATGATTAGATCTTCACACTTTTAAGTGTGATATTTATCAGTGAAGGCCACAGCGTAGTGTGAGTCATGTTATGTCACATCTGTTCAGCAGCCCTGGGCTCCCACATTTCTCTCCATGGACGTTGACGGGAGGATTGTCAGGACGGACTCGTTCTCTAAGGTCTTGTCTTCAGGGTGAGCATCTGAATCACTATGAGTATGTGTAGGTGGCTTGTTATTCTGCTACAGCACAAAAAGATAAAAAAACAAACTAACAGAATAATCATTAGCTGCAGTTTGTGTTCACATGTACAGGGGCTGTATTCTGGCTCACAGGATTAATATTTAAAGTAACATTGGATCAAATATTACACAATTCTGTATGGGAGAGGTTTAATGTACAATGGAAGTTATGAATGTAACTGTGGTTCTGTGAATTCCTGGATGACTACCAGTGGCGTTCAAGAGGGAATGAAAGAGAACTGCACATTTCTTGTCTGTGTGTTGTGATGTTTCAGGCTGAGAATAGGATTTTTAACCGGTCCCAAGCCGCTGGTGGACCAGGTGGTGCTGCACATCCAGGCCTCGACATTGCATACTAGTACCTTCACACAGGTGAATAAAACCTTAATTTTACACCACTGCATCCTTTACCTTTCACTGTCACTGCATCAGTATTTTGCTTTATTTAATTTTTTCTTTTTTTATCCAACAAGAAATAATTGGATGAGGCCTGTTAGGGCTTGTCACACACCCTCACTCTATTCAAACATCAAAACACACATTACTATACACATATACATCTAAGCACATGTAAACCACATATATAATAGTGAACGTGAAAAGAAATGTGTCAGTTATACAACCCTGACTGTGAACACTACTGTGATAATCATCAAATTAACATTTTTTGTGTCCTGTGTGGACACATCTATCTCGGTGGCATCTAAATGCGCCTCAGGAAGCTAAAATTTAGATGCTGTACCAGACAAACCTCCGTGCAGCACACAGCAGGGTGGTTCACTTATTCACTCTCTGAACACACTGTGTCAACGATGAAGCATATTTTTGAACAGAGTAATCACAGACTGGTTGAGTCTGGCAGCTTGTGTTCCCGCCCCCTGTCAAATTTGCACGAACACAAACTCAAACTCGCCAGCGAGTCAGGGTGTGTTGTGACACTACAGCTAAACCAAACAGGACATTGTGGTGTTTCTTGTTTGGGAGGAACTGCAGAAGAAGGAAGGAAGATTCATTAGATCTGCAAAAGATCTTCTGCCATCCTGTGATTCTATCTGTGCTTCTGCTTTAATCTAATCTGGACTCAAATGTTTGCAGTAACTCAGAAATGCATGCTCAGAATGT
>NW_018128105.1:340837-351207 GCF_001952655.1 Monopterus albus | reverse complement strand
GGTCAGACAAAAAACTAATTTCTGCTAAACAAATTGTATTATTTTTGGAATGTGCTCTTTTTGCACAAATATTAATAATTTGACCAATTTAGAATAGTTTTAATAGTCAAAATTATCTACTTGCCTTGCCATAGATATTTTTTTGCGGAAATGCACGGCCATAGGCTGATCCCTCAGTTCGTTACCCTACGTGCTGCAACGCAACCCGAGCAGCTTGACGATGTTGCCACCCAGCCTTGTTTTGAGAAACTAGGTTAGTAGTCGGTTACATAGCGGACGAGTTGCGGTAGGAGGAGGATGGAGATGCCGGAGAAATAAGCGACAAATCGTCCACTCTGGTGTTTCTCACCAAACATCGGAGTTTAAACAGGGACAGACCATGATGTAAGTGTGACATTAAGGTTTAATTGCCGGTATTTGTTTGGTTTTAGAGGACGATTAGCAGCTAGCGTCGACGCTGAGTTGACTGTTTGCTATGAACGTTGGGCTAAGGCTGAGGTAATATTACCGCATTTCTCGGTATAAATAACTTAGTGCTTTGTACGCTCTGTACAACTATTATCTGCGGAAATGTTTATTCTGAATTACAGCTAAACATGAAACGAGCTGTCATTCATTGAATACGTGGACGAAACTGCCTTACATTATACCGCAAACAGTTTGCAGGGGCGCAGTTCTGCAAAGGTCCCGTGATATAAAAACCCGTCCAGCACATAGCCAGGTCCCACGCATTGGTATTGTGATAGCGTTTAAAGGGCGAGGCTTACGGCGACGAAATCATGATAATACCCTTACATATGACAAACCTATATAATTAACTAACTACATTGCTGCGAGCACTTAAGCGACTTACACAAGGTAACACTAGCTAGTGTTGGAGATGGAAGGGAGCTAGAAAGTAGACGGAGCCCACACGCAGCTCCGTTATGTTGTACTGAGGCTTTGTTTTCATGACTAAGCCAGTAGGTGTTGGTATAACAGAGGAAAATGGTATTTGTATAAATGTGACGTTATAGTTGGTCTGTTTGAACGTCATTGTGTTATTTTCATTTGATCTGTGTTTTTTTTTTTTTTTTCCTTTTTAATCAAACAAAAACAGCATAAGCTAGGACCTCTAGGCTTTTGTATATTTGCAGTGTCCAGATGTTTCATATTTCTTAACTTCAATAGTTGGTTAACTTGCCTGTAGATCAAACATCTTTGGGTTTCAGACTGTTGGTTGAACAAAAGAAGCATTTTGAAGATATCACCCAGGGCTTTGGGACATTGTCATACACATTTTTCAGTATTCAGAAATGGTCATTAGTTACAGCTCTGTGTTTATTTAAAAGCTAGTTACAAAAATAGTCTCCTACTCAGTTAGTTCCAGCTGCTGAGCACCAAGTCCTGCTTTGTCCTGCACTCTCTGTGATTTAATACCCACCAATCACTTTCCTGTTTCCAGAGAGATGTTCCAAGCTGCAGAGCTGAATACCAAACTGCCTTCTACTATCAAGAGATAGCCAGTGCGCAGGATGGAGGCCCCAGAGGAATGACAGTCCCTTCCCCCTCGGGCGACGCACCAACAGTCAGAGGAAAAATGCACTGCACCAGTGGATACCTTCTTCTTTTACTGTCGTCTATTATCACCTCTCACACCGCCGGAGCGTTATCAGTGGACACAGGTGGAAACCGTACGCAAAATGGCAGTGCACCAGAAAGTGGATTTGTCCCAATTGTGTTCACAAAAGTGAGCCAGATAATTGCCCGAGAGGGGAGCTGCACGCTGATTGATTGCAATGTCACCGGAGACCCGTTCCCCAGCGTCCAGTGGTTCAACTCCCATGGAGACCATCTGGATACGAGCGGTGAGACAGACTGTTACGTTAAACCTGTTTTTCTTTTGCTCCTTTTGTCACCAGCAGCACCAGTCACTCAGGCATAATTTAGCAGCACATGCAGAATGATGTGAGGTTTGTTGTGTACTCTGAATGGGGCTGCTAACAAGTAGACATTTGGGTCAGTTTGTTAATCAGAGCAGGATAGTCAGGAGTTAAACAGCATGTCTATTACAGGGCTTGCCCCAGGAAATTGTGTTGCGTAGGTGGTAAGCTCCTTAGACCCACTATATAGTAGATGACAGACTAATGACGACAGTAAAACTCCTTAAATATATGGCAGTTTCTGCACTTTCCCTCTGAAGGCTAATGTTTTATTTAAGAGAAGTGTATAAATCTTTTATGATGTCAGTGGAGGCAGTCTTTATTTCGGGTGAGGTGACATATGTCTGCTGTAGAACTATGGGGGGAAACTCTGCACTATAACCTGATTATTGTGAATAACCAGATTAAGAAGCTGATTGAATCACCTCCAAGTCGTGCTTTGGAAGCAAATTTACAGCTTGTGTTTTGACAATACAAGGTAGAGAAGCTGGAATAAGAACAGAAGGGGGGATACAAGTGGCAGAGCGTTATGGAAGGGGGTAGCAGAGCTGAGAGACACCCTGCCCTGCCCCATTTTCACTTAATGTGTAAAATCTAATGCACCTTTAAAGACAAAGATATTGAAGAATCATGACCGTTAACACCCTGACGAACCAATAAGGAAAGAGAGAAATGATTTGATCCGGTGTACAGTGTTGATTTTAGTTCAGGGTCCAGTCTGATATGTCACAGATGCTTGAATGTTGAATCAAAATGAAACCAGATTTCTGAACAGGCAGCCTGGATGGTCTTGTGCTCCCGAGGGGGGCAGAATCGCTGCACATTTTGTCTGGCAGCAGTAATTGTTTTATTGCTGTGATGGCAGGCGTTTGCCGGTCAGATTCAGGAAGTAAGTCATTTTACTAATGATTTTCATTCAAGGCGAGCCTGTTGCATGTGTTTGAATATTTTAAATCAGCTCAGAGGCAGCGCAGAGGGAAGAGTGATTCATTGTTTTGAAGCCTCTCCTGAGTCGACCTGTTGAAGCCTGTCGGAGGAGGAGGGAGGGGCAACTTTGTTATTACGACCCACAAACCCAGAACGGTGTCTCTCTGCTGTTCCCCTGGGTCATACAAAGAAATCTAATTAGGAAGGGCTACACTCTCACCACTGCAGGCAGCACTCCATAACAAACAGTGATTACATAAAGAGCAGCGTTGTTAACTTGTCCTCACTGCTCTCATCTGCGTATGCCTTTTAGTATTATTATTATTATTATGTAGTACTGTGCAGCTCATCAGTCACATCAGTTGATCCAGTGGTGGAGGTCAAATTAGAAATCTGGCTTTCCTGTGAACAGGCGAATGGGTGGGGTGCTGTTTTCGTCCAGGCTACATTTCCTGACTGCTCATTCATCTCCTCCACCGGATAACAGTGTGGAAAATTGATCGTGCCAGCTGCGTAGAAGGCGGCAGAAATGTTATTTTGCTCCCGTCCAGACTTCAGACTCCAGATTTAGAGATGCCTTCTGTGATAGTCGGTCCATCTTTACTCCCACACAGTACAGACAGAGTGTAGTTGCAGTCGAATTCACTAAATCTCTGCCTCTTGTGGATAAACGCTGGCAGTACAAACAGGTAGAGAACTGTTAGCAGTTTGTTGATTAACCTGGAAAACTCATTAGTCAGTGTCAGTCATTTGTAGTGGGAAAAATACTCTGCTATGGTGGTTTAAAAGGCAGTGTTTTGTTGTTTTGAACATGCTAAATTACATTCCATCACCTACACTGTGTTTGAATGCAAACCCTTGGCAGATGAAACTGAAACCGCAGGTTTGGCATTTAGGGATTATACCTATTCACTTTTTTGCTGAGAGTTAGATGAGAAGATCTTTATGACTCAAGATTTCCCACCTTTGCTCAGAGCCAGGTAACTGAGTCACTTTTAATATGAGAGTGGTATTGATCTCATCCTCTTACTCTTCACATGAAGGCAAATAACTGAAAGGTTGAGCTGTTTCTTCAAAGTGTATCAGGGCCAGAGAGGTCAAAACAACCACCCTATTACCTTTATATGAACTGATAAGCAAATAATCAGGGCAAAAAACATCAGCATCAACATACAGCCAGACTACATGCACACGCAAACTGTACACACACCTGTATCACTACATTTGAAGCTGTTCTCTCACTGTTTAATTTCCCAGTGGGTGCTCCAGCTCCTGATCCTAAGCTCATTAAACTACAGAAACACATTCAGATTTTTCCAGATTCCATCCCGGTCCTAAAAAAAAAGTTTGAAAAAGTCATCACACTGGGAAATAATTTTATATTTAGTAATTTTGGTGAACTAACCCTTGAAACTTGTTTTCAAACTTGTTCAGCTTACAACATGTCAAATCAGCACAAATAAGGTGCAGCCACAGCTCCTGTTTAACTAGATCACTGCTGCTAAAGGCAAAGACACAGATAAAGTTTATCTGATATGGCGTATGCATCATACACTGACATGGCACATGAGTGCTGAGTGGCTTTACAGTTCCGAGTCAAAGGTGACATGACATGACAGTGACATGAAGTCACTGCTGTTTCAAGGACTGCTGTACAGTAACACATTGCTGCTAGGATTAAATGTGCTTCTTTTGCACCGAGATTCAGAGTTGCATTGTTTGTACTGTTGCTTGTTTATCAGTTGGAGAAAAAGAAAAAAGTCTAGTTTATTTCAAATTGGGTTTCGTTTCATGTGTCTACTGGTTTTATTCATAGAATATACTATGTATATGTATAGCGATGGACAGAAATCACCCTTTGATGAATTTTTAATTGATTTGTAGTTTTCTATTAATGATTTAGTTTGTGTTTTACTCTGTGTACTCTTTGTGCCACCATCTCTCTGTAGGTGGGAAGTGGTGGCTGCTGGACCGTGGCGTCCTCAACATCACTAGCGTTGAGTTTGCAGACCGTGGGAAGTACACCTGCATGGCGGCCAACGTGCACGGCAGCTCCAACTGCACAGTAACGCTGCGTGTGGTCTTCACTAACGGGGACATGGGTGTGTACTACGTGGTGGTGTGTCTGGTCACCTTCACCATCATCATGGCCCTGAATGTCACACGCCTCTGCATGATGAGCAGCCACCTGAAGAAGACGGAGAAAGCCATCAATGAATTCTTCCGCACTGAGGGCGCAGAGAAGCTGCAGAAGGCCTTCGAGATCGCCAAGAGGATCCCCATCATCACCTCAGCCAAGACGCTGGAGCTGGCCAAGGTGACGCAGTTCAAGACCATGGAGTTTGCACGGTACATCGAAGAGCTGGCTCGCAGCATCCCGCTGCCGCCGCTCATCATGAACTGCCGCACCTTCATGGAGGAGATTCTGGAAGTGGTGGGGGTGGAGGAGATGAGACACACCTTTGTCAGACAAGCACCCGAGGGACGGCGCGAAGCAGTGGGCGGGGTCACCTCCATCCAGGTGAGGGACGTCTTCACTATTCTGCAGGAGAGGGAGCAAGGGGAGGACAGGGAACGCAGTGAATCTCCTGCCACCGACTCGGACAACTCTTCAGTGCACGAGCAGCCACAGCACATCGCCATCCAGGTGTCGGTCCACCCTCTGCTTGGCGTTGGAGGTTACTGCAGCATAGAGGCTCCACCTCAGACAGAGGCACCAGCCTCCTACCCCCCACTGCTCCCTCCTCTTCACCAGGATGACGGGGGACCTGACGGGGAGGTCGAGCAGAGCACTGAACAAGTTACGCCCGAACCATCAGCAAATAAGACCCCTCCCTGCCAGCTATTCTATGAAAGCCATGTGTGATGAAACGAACCCCGGGGAGCGATGAGTTATCCTGCTATGCATTTTCACTGGAAGACAAAAGAAAGAGGTCCATAAAAGCTTAATTTCACATGTTGGAGAGAATCAGTCGCATTTTTTTTTCTTTTCTGAACAGAACAGTCTCTGTAAACCTTTGTAAGCTGTTGGACTTAGAATTAATCCTAAGGTTTTTTTTTCACATTTAGGACATTTCATGCTTGAATGTACACACGAGGGTTGTCAATATTATTATCAATGTAACGAGTAGAAAATTAAGCACCGAAGCACATTGCATTCAAAGAAAAAAAAAAAAAATTGGAGGATCCAATCTTGTAATTCTATTTCCAACCTCTGCATTAACTCATGATTATGAGATAAGATCCTCCGATTATTTTTGTTGTAGGTGAATGCAATGTGCTTCTGTAAAGGGACATTTCCTGTGTTGAGATCTTCATAGCTCTGACTATTATTTAAAGAAATAGGTGTTTATGTCTAAGAAGTTTTTAGTTTCTTACCGTGATCTGGGTTTTAAGACGAACTCCAGAAATCTGCCTCATGCTGCTCTTCATGTGTTTCATTTTTTAAACCATGAAAGCTCCACTTCCTCCATTTGCTCAAGAATTCACATCCAGCTACTGTTACAGCCGACCTGCTGTTACTGTGCAGCGTTCTGCTCACATAGAGATGCATGCTGGACTTAAAATAAATAAATAAATAAATAGGTTTGGTCACAGTTTCATGGCTGAATGGCATCCTGCATTTCTATAAAACTAAGCCAGGTAAACCTTTTGTGTGTACAGTATAGTTCCTTATTGGGTCTCTCACACACGTCTGGGTAGAGTTTGTTTTCTTTGGATTATTTTCAATAGTATATTATTACCAATTGTGGTGTGATTTTCTTTCTCAGGTAGTTTAAGCAGTTTCAGACTTGTTTAGAGAAGCAGCTTCTTTTCCTCCGTTGTGCTCTTTTAGGTTTGTTTGACTCCTGACCTGATGTCGGCGTCTTCTTGCTTCTGCAGAGGCGGCTTCACAGTACAGTTGCATTTCTGCTGCATGTTAAAGCAGACAGTGGAATTATGTCTTTCTCTGGGACTAAAAGGACTCTTCTCTACTTCTGCTTGGCTCAAGGTCCAGTTTGTGGCGGCGATGAACTGGACCCTGTTCTGCTTTCACTGGTGCTTTTGAGATGCCTCCTTTTTGTAGTGGAATAAAATGGAAGTGCTGTGATATGATTTCCAAAGTTTGGTCAGATGTGTATTTTATTCATCAATATTAGTTTTTAAAATGTATGATACGTTTCTGCTACATAAAATATGTTGAGTTACTACAAACACCAGAAGGTACATCTACTTTTGCTTCTTTAAGACATTTGATTCTGGAAGAGTTTTAATTATTATAAGAGTATATGCATCCTTAACCATAGGCAATCATTCAATCCATGGCCAATCATCCAGAGTTGTACAACAGAGAGAGAGAGAGAACTATACTAGCACTGACAAGTTCAGGTCAGACTATGATTTCTCAGCTCTTTTTTTCCTGACAAACTCATTTCAAAAGTGTTTGAGCAACTTTGATATAAATTGTAATGAATCCGTTATAAATCTGAAGGCTTGTCAGACTTAGCCTTAGATTTTTTTTTTTTTCATGCGAGTATTTCCCTGAAAACTATTTAAATAAAACAGGAAAAATCTTTGGTGGAACCTACGGATTCCAGTGACAACTATAAAAAGAAAAACATTTACAGTGAAATCAACTACAAGTACCAGTGATAATGGGAAAAAAAATTCCTGTGAAATCAACTACAGAGAAACAAAGGCAAAAAGATTTAAAGTAACAGCTTTATTGTTTTTCATCCATGTCCGGTTCTGCTTTTAACATCTAAGATATCAGGTCTCTTAGTTCTTCACTGTACTCCATGATCCACAGCTGGAAAAATGGGCCCCCTGAAATGAAAATATTTATGAAGACTGAAATATTTTCTGGAATTAAGCCACAAATTGTTTTTACAAAAACTGTCAAAGAGTGTCTCTTACCTCAATGTCCTCATGAGGGTTGGCACAACTGAGTCTTCCTGTGAAGGCTTGTTCCATCCCTCAGTGTCAAGATCATCTTGGATTGGAGGCAGGGCTGTAGGGGAAAACAAAGACAAAATAGACGAAGTTATTTTGTTCTGTAAACCTTTGGTCCACCTTAACATTAAGTTAAAAAAAAAAAAGTGTGGAGGGCATTCCACTGAAGCATGTAAACCAATTAAGAGAACTGCTCACTTTAAGATGTTCTTTGGTTGGGGACACTTCTCCCTGAAACTTCCCTCCAACATCCACACTCTCAGGTCCATTGTCCCCACTCACTCTTGAACATGCACTGAAACAAAATTGCAATCAAATTGCCCTTAAAATGACTGAAAACCCACATTGACTACTACGATGAAGCCTAATTTGATATTTTAAACCTTACAGCTGCTGTCTTAAAACACCATATATCAAACTAGGAAGCTTGTGAGTGGAAAAAAAAATGGGTCAGATTGAAACAAAGAATGAAGTGTTGGCACATATTTGACTTAGTTTGACAACAGAAGTTGACACTGTAAACGTTCTGAATGTTAAAAACTTGTTACTCTAACTTAAAATAAGTTCAGAAAAGTAAAAGACGTTCTCTCAGATTTATCTTTCCAGCCACTGCTGTATGATCGGTTCAACTAAAGATATTCCTCTGTTTTATTTAGGTAGTTTTCAGAGAAATACTGGTGTCCAGTTATTCACATGAAACAAAATCTAAGGCTAAAGGCCAAGTCTGACAAGCCTTCAGATTTAAAACTGCTTTAGAGGATGAATAAGAGCATGTTCTGTGTGTACATTTACTGCAGAAGAAGTCTTACTGTCATCATCTTCCCTCCAGCTCCCCTTCATGTCATACTCCTGTTCCAGGTTCGGTGGCTCTGAGGCGGTCAGATGCTACAGCTCAGGACGCTTCATCCGTTCATGACACCTGAAGAGTGTAAACAGGTGGATAAGAGACAGGGGCTGCAGGTTTCTACAGCTTTAACTTGATCATGTATCCAGATGCCAAAGGACTGGAGCTGGTTCTGCTGTGCCAGTTAAAGAGACTTCAAACTGTCAAAGGATCAAAAGCTTGTATTGACAGCTGGGTCAGATGTGTCACCTGTCCTAAGTTATTTCTCCGCCCTGTGTCAGCCTGGACAAAAAGCTTTCAGATGCTCCAAGACAAATGAGACCGATACGATCAAAAGCTCCAGAAAAACTACTAAATGGAACTTGTGATGAGATTGTTTTCTCAACATTATTATTAGTTGCAGACTTATTTAGAAGTCGAAATAAAGCCCATCTGCCATGTTTAAGCATTGATAGTAAAGAAATGACATTCAAACACTCATCACTAAAGATATCAGCAGAGGGAAATAAAAAAGCAAAGTGACAGGCTTCGTGTGTGTAACAACACTAATCAGGTGTTAATGGTAACGTTACCTGGGCACGTGGTTCACATTGTAAGGAACCAACCCAACTTTGTGTCTCTCCAGTAGAGTGTTCTCGTTTATCTTCATGGTGCTAAAACAGACACAAACACCACCAGGACCGATAACAATAAACTGAATTCAACCCTTGTACATCTCATCAATATATTACAACAGTTTGATACCGAATCACAAGATGAGACCATTCTTCCTACAGATGTATTAAGGGGAAAAGGTAGAAGATTTTTCAATGTCTGTATTGTGAGAACGTTTTTTCATAACGTTAATTGTTATTTTTCCCACTGAATGTTACTCGCCTGGCAAATTTGGCTTTCTTCTGGGGTTGCTTCTACGTTCTGGGGTCCACTGCACATGGGAACTAGGGGACAGTGGGGGACAACGCTGAACTTTCTCAGTACCACATACCACAGTAAGGCATATTTTTCAGGAGGCGGTCAGACCCCTTTATTAATCTTTTTAATGGTCTACATTTGTGTCCATAAGTATTTGGACTGTGACAGTTTGTGTAATTTTGCCTCCATACTCCACCACAATGAATCTGAAATGAAGCAGTTTATTTATGGGGCCTGTGGTGGTGCGTGTGCAGCAACGCTTTGTTAAAATGCGCTACCTGCTGGCTACAGATGGAAAGGACTTGCCTGGAATGTGTCCGTGCTCTTCAGGCACCGGGTGGCCGTCATGATGTTGGACTCTGTGAGCTGGGATCCACGTCTCTGGCACCATCTTAAAGTCTTCCTCTACGTTCCATATGAAGCCTGAGAAGGAACAAAAACAAAAATATTCTAAACATCCCTGGAAACACAAAGCAGACCATGGCAAAATAAATCAGACACCAACTCTATTTACTTTAGAAAAAGCTAGAGGAATAATAAATAAGGTCCTTTACCATGTACCAAACAAGTCATTTGATAAATGACTAAAATTCCAAGATTTGGTGAAACACAGATTATTACATATCATATATAAAATAGTCAGTAAATTAATAAAAGGTAATATCCAAATGGTGTTCAAGATGAAAAAAATTTAGATGAGCGTCTATGTTTAAAAGTAGTACGAATATGTTAACAGATGTCTTTCAGTTACTCTGATGATTTGACAAGGTGTGACAGTAAATTTAATATATTGATAAAATAGTTTACTTAATGGATATATATTAAAAAAAAAA
>NW_018128105.1:325161-335416 GCF_001952655.1 Monopterus albus | reverse complement strand
AAAAAAAAAAACTGAAGGTACAGAGTCATAAAAAGGTATCCTGTGGAAGTTTCTTGTAAATAAAAGTTTAAAAAATGACCAAAGAGTATATTAAGATCCTTTAATATTTATACCTGCCACATTAAGTAAGGTCAAAGACAGTTTAAGAGTTTTCATCATAATAGCAAATGACAAAGCAAGCAAAGCACCAGATGAACACCAGTCAACACAGAAGCCAGGACAAAACATCTGAATAAAACACACATTAGCAATACAATCGAACTGACAGAGTCTACTGTACAGTACCTCTTGTACTCTCCTTTTCAGATAGCAGATTGTTAACAGAAACAACAGATCTTCCTGAAAAACAAGGTGCCACCCTTCTCTTCTCCTCTGCCCTCTCACCTGCTTTGTCTTCACTTAAAACTGCCAACAAATCCTCCCAACAACAGGCTGGGGAGGCCTCAAACTCAAGCTGATGAAATTTCAGTGAAATCTTCTTGCTGATGAAATAACATCCTAGACTTTCATTACCAAACAAAGTCACCACTTGATATTAGAATTGCCCATGATTTGGACAAGTTTCATACACTTTTAAAGACACACTTGTTCTCCCATAAGTTATCCACACTATGTTCTCCTGTTCTATATGGTGTGGATGCTGGAACAGCAGCATCCACACTCTTGTTATCTTCTTATTTATTCTGTGGATGAGGTAATACATCCACACTGTTCTTTATTGTGTGGATAAGCATCCACACTGTTATCCTGTTCTTTATTGTGTGGATGCATTACTGCATCTGTTAGGGTGATTTTTATTTTATGCACTTAAGAATGGTTTTATTTTATAACACACATAAGTTTACATACTTATATGTTACAGATATGCTTATATAGTTATGAATATCACTTTATGTGTTCACTTAACTACTGGTCAAATATCTGCTGTGTGAGTCACTGAAACATTAATGCAACATCATAAGTCTAGTCCACTAAATTACTGAATTTCATTAGATTTATGGCTGTAGCTAAGGGAGCTCATAGTTACTCATCGTTCCTTACTGATCACAGTCCAAGCTATGGCAGCTCACTCACCTTTATAAACAGTGACATAACAGCAGGTGCCATCTAGTTTTTCTGTAGCCAGTGCATGGCCAATATCAGCTTCCAGAGCAGCAGGGTCCACACTTTCAGTAGCAGCAACCTGGACTTTCTGCAGCCAGACAGATGACATACAAGTTTGAGACAGATAAGTGAAGAACAAGGTTTCACTGTTATTCCTGTGATTATTATAAGAAACACCGTTGAGCCACTTTTGCCCAAATGAATCATTCAGCTATAAGATATCAACCAGATTTTTGATACAAGTCCTGAAATAAAGTGATTTCTTCTCATTGAGTGCAATACTATGCTGTGATATTTAGTCCCGTTCCATCAACACGCCGTGTTCAGGTGCAGCCAGGCTGCTGCTCCATGCTAGCAGCACTTTGGTACTGATCATAAATCAATGGCTGCTGTGTCGCAGCACCGCTCACCTGGCCGTCTCGTTTCTTCGATTGTTCTTCTTTCATCTCGGTCAGAAAAACACACGGTATCTTCTGCTGAACAGCCCCCAGACGTCGTATTGTGGCTGTTTCTGTTAAGTTCCCCACCCCAGATGTCCTCCAGACACGTTAGTCCCTTTCCCTGAGCAAAGCGGAAATTGAATGTTCAGCATGTATATGGAGCAGATTGCTGGTCACGTGAGTCCTTCTTCTTCATTTTTTTTCGGTTGACAAACAATGAAGTGGCTCATTAGCGCCGCCACCACCCCGTGTCTCAGTCTAACAACACAATTCTTGTGTTACAATCTCTAATATCAAACTTTTAACAATTATTAATCATTACTATGTTTTATATGTGAAATGTCATTTTAATGCAACATTACAGACTTTTCAGATTTTATTTCCTAAAATACTATACAACACCACTCAGATTGAAAGCAAAAAATTCACCATGGCAGTGTTAACAAAAGGAGGACATTATAAACTTTGAAAAGAAATATTTTATGGATTAGATAACATTTGAACATTGACTTTAACCCACACATACTACAGTAAGGCATATTTTTCAGGAGAGGGTTGTATGAAATGAAAAGAACGAACCTGTGAAAATGGTCAACATCTGTACCCATATATTTGTCTGCAGAGATGATGGGACTGTCCATTCCAGGTCCCTTAAGTCTTCCATGATGCAGAAGGGAGGACTGTTCTGCCCACTGATGTGTGTGGAGTTCTGTATTAGTAGGTGCTCGTGATGCTCATCCACAGGTTCCACCACAGGCTAAGCTGTAGACAGAGGTGAAAATTGGTGTGAGCCTCTTGTTTCATGTGAAAACACCCTGTAAAATAACCTGTCAAAACTGTGCATGTTTTCAAAATGGAATTAATTGTCCTTTATGCACTAAATCTATGTGCGCATTCACTGTTATATCCGTTTACATCTGCTGTTTTGTTTTGCACGTTTACAGGAACTGTAGTTTTAAGACTGATTGCGGTTGTTACTCAGATTGATACAAGACCAAGAATGATGTTTTTTTTTCATTATAAAATCCCATTCTCCAAATGTAAATAGTGGAGAAAATGAGTGAGCAAATTAATACTTTGGCCATATTATGGTTAAGATGCCTTACATTTGGTGCCACCCTCAGGTCAAACATTTTTTTATCCATCATAGCTGCAGACATTTAATTAGCAGATCTAGATTTGCATGGTTAAAGGCTCCTGATGTGGTACTGCAGCTGGAAACCTTCAGATATCCGTCTCAGAGTAGAAGAAATAGTGAGAGAGAAGAAAAAATGACTATAAATAGATTCACAAGGTGTGCCCTGTGCAACTTTAATCTTTTTCCCTTCTAATTTAAAACTAAATGTAATCTTTATATAATTTATTTTAAATTTACAATCAAACAATCAATGTAATCATACATAAAATGTTTCATAATGGACAACTCTACTGACATTACCCATAAGTTAATTTAAAAATAATAAATGAAAAAAACCTTCCAAATCGATATGAAATACAGTGTTAGACAACAGCACTGGTTACAAAAGACCAGGCTGAACCCCACTTTCTACACATACACACACATTTCTGCCTCCGCTCTACAGGTAAGGTGCTGCTGCCTCCCCACCCCCACCTAAATTTCCATCATCATCTGCACACCGAGCATCACGACATGTTACAAGTTCTGAGGACGAGAAATGGTAAATGGACTGTATTTATATAGCGCTTTTATGCACTGGCCAAAGCGCTTTACAGGGAGATCATACACCATTCACCCATTCACCCACCGATGACGACAAGGCTGCCACACAACAGCGCTAGTCAAGCCACCGGGAGCAATTTGGGGTTCAGTGTCTTGCTCAGGGACACTTAGGCATGTGGGGAGACCTGGAGTCGAACCACCAACTTGCTGGTCAGAAGACGACTGTCAATTTAAAGCGCACAGTGCTATTAACTTATGTTAAAAGCCAAAATGTAAACTGGCTGATGACTCAACTGCCAAACATCCAGAAGCCCCATTCAATAACAGTATGACAGACAGAGCCGATACTTTTATTTTGAAAACTTGTTTTTAGTTCTTTGCCTGCTTGTCAAACAGATCAGTTTCATGCTTCCACAGATGGATGGAGTGTTAAACGATACAGTTTATTTACTGTGCTGAACTGAGGAAGAATATCGCACAACAACTGGAATTTTCGTTTGACAATACGAAATGTTATTTCCCAAAGATGCGGACAGGTTTCAGAGAAAGGAGAAGAAACAAGAAGTCAGCGTGTGGCATTATCATCATGTTTCCCCTCAGTAACAACTTCAGCCAATCATTTAAAACAGTGCAGTTTTTCGGTTTTGGCGTCCTACAAGTTATGGAAACTGAAGCCATTATAACAAGATCAACAGTTAAAAAGTCAGTGTTTGAGAAGAAAATTAGATTGTTTTCTTTTCCAGTAACAGAGTAAACAACAGAACCTGGACACTTTATCCTTCTTTCTTTCTTTACATACACGTCAACCCGCTTTCTTACTGGACAAACGGACGGGACTCTCTCTCTCTCTCTGGCTCAGACACACAAAAGTCTTAGGCTTTCACTTTTTTCCTTCTGAAAAGGAACAATTATATTTTTGAAATACAGTACAGAGTAGTATCTCTCCACCTCCCCTTCTCTCTCTCTCTCTCTCTCTCTCTCACACACACACACACACACACACACACACACACACACACACTAAAGCCAGCTCTTTTAGACCTAGCATCCTCTCAGTTCTCATGGTAACTCGGCTGGAATGTAGTGGCACTCAGGACACACACGTATTTCACAGCTAAACAACACAGTTGTCTGAAGGATGGACAGGTCAGGTGTGTGTGTGTGTGTATGTGGGAGTCAGGGAAGTGAGTTTTGTTTGTTTTAAACAGGAGCCTAGAGGATTTAAGGTCCCTCATTTGCGGTTCATTCTGACCTTTGACCCCAGCCAGGCGACCTCAGCAGAGACAGGACAAGGACGAGGCACACAGACCATGAAAAGAGGTGTTTCTTTACAGGGTATGGAGTCGTGTGTGTGTGTGCGTTGGGGGGGGGGCATGCATCTAAGTGGTGTTTGTAGGTGAAAATGTGTTTTTGTCTGATCTTT
Source organism: Monopterus albus (assembly GCF_001952655.1). NCBI lineage: Eukaryota > Metazoa > Chordata > Actinopteri > Synbranchiformes > Synbranchidae > Monopterus > Monopterus albus. The sequence goes on along the minus strand of NW_018128105.1, from coordinate 330,768 downwards.
GCATGTGTGTAAACACTGCATTCCTCATGAGTGTATGCCTTCATCCCATGACCTCCTTGTGTCCTCAGCAGCCAGAATAGTAATTAAGTCTTTTATCATTGTCTTTTCCCTCTCATGGCCGATAAGTCTCTGGGGGGGGCGCAGTCAGTGAGGTTCAAGGTCTACAAGGCTGAAAAGTCAAATGGAAAAAAACAGGGTCCAAATGTCAGAGGTCGGAGCTGTCCAGAAGGCGCACCTCCTCCTCCTCCTCCTCCTCCTGGCTGTCGTCTCCCCCTCTCCTCCTCACCCCATCCTGGAAGGAGCAGATCAGTTGAACATGATGGATTCGGGATCTTGATTTGCCATTTGAGCCATGTGACGAAGGATATCTTTTTTTGTAATAATACCAAGCAGCCGCCTGCAGGGGGAGACAAAGGAGCGGAGGAGAGAGAGAAAAAAGGTTAAGTAACTGAGGTGCCTGTGGTTCGTAACATCATCATGTTTTTGTTGGCAAACAGAAAGAAAGTGTTTCATTGGAGAAAAACACATGGTTTCAACTTGATTTGATTTGTTCATATCTGAAGCCAACGAAAACACGAGTCCCTGAAGAAACGAGGAAGAGGTGAGAAGAAAGAGGCATGAAAGCAGGTCAGAAACAGCAGCTGACTGTGCACGTCAGAGCAGAGCGTCATTCCAGACACTGCTCCGGCCGTTTCATGTTATCGCTCCAAAAGGGAGCTGGTGAGCAGGAGGAGGTGGATCCTACAGGGGAGAGTGGAAGTGGTAAACAGGATGCAGAGAAAGGTTAGAAAGAGAAGACAACCCTGTCACAGGAGTCACATGCATCCTCTGTATTTTTAATGCGAACTACGTGGCTCCTGTGTGATCACGACTGACACAAGATCTGTAGCATTTCTAGAATAACTGAACAAAATGGCCACATACTGTTTTACCTTTCAAGCCAATAAGTAAACACTTAACAGGATATTCCAATTTATTACAATCTTTTATATTTCACCTTCCAGATCAGTCACAATTTTGATGAAGTCACAACTTACTTAACATTAACTTGGTGTTAATGTTATTTCAGACAGGAATGATGGTCACAACTGCAACAATAAGACTCGAGGTTTGCTATTTTATGACCACTGTGACAATATTTCCACAAAGATGTGAGCAACGTCTGACTCCTGTGACAAACCTGTGTCTGTCTCCTGTAAAACACACCTACCTCACTGACCCGCCAAACCAAGTGTGGGTCTGAGTTAGTAACACGCTGCTAAATATCCAGTCAGTCAAGATTATTCTCACTGATTCAAGAGCACACTGTTGAGCAAGCTACTCATAAAATATCTTCTTAAAAAGGCTCTTTACCATTAGAAATGATACAAAGCACTGACACGGTGCTCTTGAATTCAGGCCTGAATGCAGTCTGAGATCAGGCGAAGATTTAAAAACAGCTGATAGCGGTGAAGAGAAGCAGAGCCGGGTCCAAAAAAAGCTTTAGTGCACATTGATTTCATACAGTCAGCTGGACACAGAGAGTTCATGTGCTGTTAGATGTTCAGCTTCATCTGAGCCCTAGAAGTGTACCCGGCATGGAAACAAACATCTGAACCAAGGTCTGGGTGAGAGGAGGCATGAAACACTGGTGAGACGCCACACAGCTCAGACGTGCTGAGATCTATGACTGCCCGGTTCATTTGCTCAGCAGTGAAACAAACTAAGACAGTGACAGAAGCTTGGGACAGGAGGTTACAGATCACAGAGTGGATTGGTGTGGAGGGTCAGGAGAGCCGAAGGCAGTGTTCCCTGTAAGTCAGCAGTGTTCAGGCCTTTTTAACAGTTCTACTCAGGTAAACTCAGCAGAAAGTGAAAACAGTACTTAAGAGGTCCAAGTCAAATTTAAGCCCCTTTAAATGCTACCTAGAATGAAATTTGAGACTAGGTTATAAAATAATAAAGCTGTAAGACTGTAACATGTAAAGAATAAAATGACTTCTAGATTATGCTGTATAATATCGTGTCTATATTTTATATACCCATATATAAAACCTTATTATATCTGCAGTATATTATATTAGAGATCCACTGTACCAGACTCAAACGACTTGTGTTCAATATACTTGGCAAATAAATTACGATTCTGATTCATCTTCTAAGTGTGGACACAAAGCACACAAAACCTTTCACAACAAGGTTGAGAAAAAAAAAAAAACGAGCTTTCCTCCTGGGCTTGTGACACTTTACAGAAGTATTTCTTTATTTTTCCTGCTCATTCTTCTTCTTTTTTTGTTTAAATTTATGAGTGCACTGCTCCACAATGTTCTACATGCCGTTGTGTCGTATGGGGACGAACCCATTATTGTTGGTTTCAAGTAAGAGTATCCACTCATGGGTACCAGTAGTAATTAGTATTTACATTGTGTGCTTGTATGAATGTGCCTGATGAAGCACGAAGTGTAACGCCGATACGTGATCCATGCATGCAGGGCTAACACATAGACGAACAACCACACATACACGCACGCACTCCTATGGGCAATTTAGAGACACCAATCAACCTAAGCTGCATGTCTTTGGTCAGTGGGAGGAAGCCGGAGTACCAGGAGAGAACCCACGCAAGCACGGGGAGAACATGCAAACTCCACACAGAAAGGTCGCTAACCACTGTGCCACCGTGCTGCCCTATTTGTTGGTTTCAAGTAAGAGTAAAGTTTTCCACTCATGGGTACCAGTAGTAATCAGTATTTACATTGTGTGCTTGTATGAATGTGCCTGATGAAGCACGAAGTGTAACGCCGATACGTGATCCATGCATGTTTATGGGTTCAATTTGGTGTCACTACAACACACAACATAAAGCAAACCACTGACTTTAAGAACCTAAATGCATCTATCTGGGGGAAAAAATAGCTTTTGTTCATACAGCAAAGATGTTTCCCTTTGTCAGGACACATCTGGCTTAGAGGAAACACTGGCAGGTTAGTTAATACTCCACCAAGGTCATGTTATCACACCATGTTGACCGGCTCGGTCACTACTAGCACCGATCAACACAGCAGGATCACTCCACCACAGTGTTCACTACCACTACAGAACAAGAGGAAACACTACAGATCTTCTCCCTTTCCCTCCTCTCTAACAACAAATACCAGCCTTTACAGAAATTCAACAACAGGTTGCTACTCGCCACGTGGTTGTCAAGGCGATGGGATGTCCTCTCTCTGTGGAGACCCGGGGCGAAACCAAAAAATGAAGTAAAAAAAAAAACATTGTCATTAATGAAGATAGTAAACTGAGAGTGAGCGAATATTTTCAAAATGACCATCTAATGCTATGACAGGAAGATGGGAAACACAACCAGTGTGGTCACATGACTACAAACATGGTGAGAAATTATATTTACTAGTGAAAGTCTGATTGGTTTTACAGTGTCAGAATACTGCCAGGACACATCTAGGCTTAAAGTCACGATAAATCAGAAACCAGGAAAACGTCAGAAGTAGGGGTGCAACGGACACTAAAACTGGATCATATCATTACTGGGATCAGAAAACAAAAATCTTAATCAAATATTCAATATTAATTTGACAAATTAACCTAGCTAAATAGTTTTGTGAGCCTGATTGTAATGAAAGTGTGACAGTTTCCTACTATAAATGGTTTGTGTACGACTGTTTCCACGACGATGAAAGTCTGTAAAACTTGCCGGTGCGATGTATGTTGTTGTTAATTTTGGCATGAACACCTGTGTGTATCTTTTCACTGGAACTCCGCATTAAGATTTAGGGAATTATTCTTTTAAAAAGTAACAAAGGCAGTAAAACTGTACTAAACACTATAATTTTTAAACTTTGCAGTTCAACCACGTATGGATCAACTACATTCCGTTACACCACTAGTCAGAAGATGCAGTTTGATCTTACGAAAGTGTGAACATAATGCAGCTGACACAGCTCAAAGCCAAGCTAGAGGTAGCTACACATGGAGTTTCAAAGGTGTGAGCTGCAAAGCTGCTTCTGGGAATCTACTGAGCCCTTTTCAGACATGTAACACTGCCGGTCTCAACTACCTGTTCAACTAATGGATTTTTGGCATTCAAACAGACTGTGAGGCTCAAACAATGAGGTTGTGATGTGACATTGAGAAATATTTTAAAGGTGTGTGTGGTTTTGACTCACCACAGTAGCCATTTTTATTTCATTTATTAGATAAAATCAGAATTCTGCAGCCTGTTTTATACTGCTCACCCTTCTTCTGGAGCTCCATAAGCTTGGTTTCACGTTAATGAACCCACTGACAGTTCAGTAGGATTTTAAGATTTCATGTTGACTTAAAAAGTTTGTTCATTTCTGACCTGGATGTGGTTGAACAGCGATGATTTTTTTAAAACAAGTCATTCATTAAAAATCTCTCTAGGTTTACTTTTTGTGCTGCTGTAATGTGGCGGCATTCAACTCACACATAACCTACACTGGCAATAATATCAATGCTATGAGGCCCCACCTAGTGAGTGCTGCCACAACCTTTACAGTAAAACAACTCTGGGGCTCAATCAAGCATTAAACTGCCAGCACATGGACAGAACGTAACGAAGCACATGTCTGAAAGGGGCTCTTGAGGGATGTAGATGAGCGTTCCCACAGAGGTCCACTGTGGAAGTACACCCCCGCCAAAACATTTGAAGGCCCTTGAACCACATTTAAAGCTATACTCAGTTTGCAACTCCGTATTTGAGAGTACACAGGCACAGATTTGTAAGTGCACAATCAAATTTCAGAACGTAACCCCGGCCATGTGTGCGCTTATTTCTGAGTCTGTGATCTCAGACTTTTGCCACTAAGTTTGGTGTGAAATTCTGGTGGTGCCAATAGTTTTGAAAGCACACAAAATATGTTTCCAGCGCTATTCAGTTTGCAAGTCACAATCTGAGTGTGTGTAGACATGGTTCTGTAACAGCAGAATCCGATCTGACAGCAGAGGAGGACAGAGCATAACAGATGATTAGAGTGAGCAGCAGGATCCTTTGTTCTCAAATCTGTGCCTGTGTAGTCTCACGTTCTGATCTGCAAACTAAATAGCTTTTGAAACTTGTTTTGTGCCCATTCAAAACTTTGGGCACCAACAAACTTTCACACAACACCCAGAGGAGAAATTTGGGAGTGCAGACTCAGAAACAAGCGGATGTGTGTCCAGGATTACGCTCCGAAATGTTACTCTGCTTACGAATCAAGTGCCTGCACGCTCTCAAATGCCGAGTTGCAAAGTGAATAGCACTTGAAATGCGGTTCATGCACCCTCAAACGATTTGGCGGAGATTTACTTCTATATCCAACATTATAGGACTCACAAAACACAAGGAAGATCTGCTATTTGTTACTCTAAAACGGCAACAGCTACCAGTGGTGAAGATGGAGGGGAGAGAATGTCTATTTACAGATGTTTCTTTAAGATGAACAACTTCATCAGAGGTGAATCCACACTGACCAAACCAACTCACAAACAACAGAGTGCGAACAGTAAGAAAGAAGAAGAGAAGCTGGGAACTGTCAGTTTTTCACACCAAGTTTCATGCATCCCTCCTAAGAGCCTAAGAGACAGGTACAAAAGTGAAGGAGGAAGGGG
>NW_018128105.1:324743-325145 GCF_001952655.1 Monopterus albus | reverse complement strand
GGGGCGGGGCTAATCACCAGGGGCTCCATGTGCTGCTTGACCTCCTCCAGATGCTCTAATATATTCTTCTTTGTGATGATGCCCAACACATTCCTGAAACACACACCTGTTACTGGGTAAACTGGCCCAAACACAACAAAACAACAAACAAAAGAGAGAGAACAGCAGCAGCACAAAACATACATAACAGGGTACAGTGAGGAACAGAAGTATTTGAACACCCTGCGATTTTGCAAGTTCTCCCACTTAGAAATCATGGAGGGGTCTGAAATTCACATTGTAGGTGCATTCCCACTCTGAGAGACAGAATTAAAAAAACATTTCAGGAAATCACATTGTATGATTTTTAAAGAATTTATTTGTCTTGCACTGCTGAACATAAGTATTTGAACACCTGAGAAA
>NW_018128105.1:314552-323976 GCF_001952655.1 Monopterus albus | reverse complement strand
GCACACAGCCAGGATAACCAAGGAGTGGCTCCGTAAGAAGCATATCAAGGTTCTGGAGTGGCCTAGCCAGTCTCCAGACCTCAATCCAATACAACATCTTTGGAGGGAGCTTCAACTCCGCGTTGCTCAGCGACAGCCCCGAAACCTGACAGATCTAGAGGAGATCTGTGTGGAGGAGTGGGCCAAAATCCCTGTTGCAGTGTGTGCAAACCTGGTCAAGAACTACAGGAAACGTTTGACCTCTGTAATTGCAAACAAAGGTTTCTGTACCAAATATTAACACTGATTTTCTCAGGTGTTCAAATACTTATGTTCAGCAGTGCAAGACAAATAAATTCTTTAAAAATCATACAATGTGATTTCCTGATTTTTTTTAATTCTGTCTCTCAGAGTGGGAATGTACTTACAATGTGAATTTCAGACCCCTCCATGATTTCTAAGTGGGAGAACTTGCAAAATCGCAGGGTGTTCAAATACTTCTGTTCCTCACTGTACCTTAAAATATTTAAAAGGTAACTCGGTGTTAACATAAAAATGATCACAAAATTACACAACTCAATTACAAAAAAGCAATAAAACATAATAAATTAACGTGAATTAAATTAATTTCGAGTTTGTTACGGTGGGCAGTAACTCATAATAAATTAAACTATAATTGATTTTATGTAAGCAAAAATGTAAATCATATCAAATGTAAACAAATGCTGGATCATGTTAAATTACAAGGCTGGTGATATTCGACTTTTCTTAATGTCAACAAATCCAATGAGAAGATCAAAATCAATGCTTAAGTGATCTTTGGCTGTGTGTCCTGATCATTTCTTCTTCTGTGCCACACAACTTTAATGAAGCAAACTGTCAGCAACATGGAACTTAATTTTAACAAGTACAGACACTGTAGTTTATTTAAGTACAATTCCACATACACTGTTCTGATGTCATATTCACAAAAGCGCCAAAATTTGTATTAATGTGCAACTGAAAACAGTCCCCAACAAATGCAATGTCAGAGTAACATTTAATAAAAACTAGTGTCCAGCTGCTTTAAAAAATGAGATTATATATATCGTGAAGTAATCGGACTAATGGGATTTATTGACAGTAGGAAAATATAGAATAATGCCAGTCAGTTAAGATGTAAATAAAAACAAATACTGCTGCATAGCCCTTCTCTGTCACAGCAAACCATTAAAACTGAGCTCTCTTGTAATTCCTACATTCCACCAGCAGGTGGCCTGCTGCAAAACCAGACTGCAAATCATTAGACTGGACCACCTGACCATGTGGACCAAGACCATCCAGTTCCACTAACCGAAGACAGAACCAAGCCTGGCGTTGTAATGAATTAACTGGTCATCATCTGAACAACTATCCCTATGGGGCAATGCCTTTAAACATACAGATCTTTGAGTCTCACAGCACAAATCAAACGGTTTTCCTGACTGGCTAGCTTCTCACAGCACGATACCTGTTATGTAGTTGTAGTTACTTTCAGCAGCTCAGTCTCTTCTAATGAGGAGACTGTCTGTTATTGCTGAGTAGGAGGGTAAAGGAAGTGCAGCATAGCTGTTAGGGCAGGTCATGCAGATTACAGGGTAGACCCAGAAACCTGAGAGCCCATGCAACACCAGACAGCGTGTACATGTTTGTACGATGTTTGTCAACCTCAGATGGGTTAGTCAGTGACAAGAGCAGAAGGAGGGGCAGAGAGAAGTAGGACACCTTCTCTTCTTCCAGCCCGTCTCGTTTTATTCCCCACTTACCCGTTGTGAGTGACCAGGCACTGACGCAGCCCCAGCTTTCTGAAGATGTCCACCACTATCTCCATGGGGGTGTGGTCGGTTACAGTGAAGGGGCTCATGTCAAGGATGGAGCGCAGCTTGAGGGGCCGAGGGCTGTCGGCCGGAAGGGTGGGTGCATGCTGGGTGAAGTACACCCTGGAGTTCAACATGATGCCCTCCCTGTGTGGGACACACACACACACACACACACACACACACACACACACACACACACACACAACATAAAAGGAGTTGGAGAAATATAGGGGAAAAATAGCAGTTTGGGGTTTGTGTCTCCTTAAGGACACTTGAATATGTAATACCTTATGTCTCCATTTGATACATTTTTGGTGATTCATCATGCAATTTTTTTGTGCAAACCTTAAATGCATCTATTATTCTTGTGTTCCCTTATTGCTCTCACACTGCACTAAAATGTGGGAGGAACAGTTTTATCACACTGTGTTGGTCTGCACTATTACCTATAGCGATAGTGATGTCCCTCCGCAGAGCGAAGCCCACCAGCCTCTGGGACTCCTTGGACACTATCACAGGAAAACCATTGTAGCTGGTTTCACTGATGACTCCCTGCAGCTCCTCCAGTGTCAGGTCATCCTGTGTTAGCACCGCCAAAGGCGGGTCGTTGCGTCGCGGCCTCATCACATCCCTGGCCAGCGTGGTGTGTGTGAATTCCTCCTTGGCGTCCAGGAAGGGGTATCCGTTCAGACGGATGTGGGCCTCATAGATTCCCTTGCGGCCAAACGCGTCACCCACCCATTTGCTGGTCATGACGGCAGCCATGAGGGGGACGATGTACTCTAACCCGCCTGTCAGCTCAAAGACAATGACAACCAGGGAGACCGTCATACGGGTCACACCACCTACAGAGGGAGGACAGTAACGTGCAGTTTTAGCATTAGGGCTGTGAATCGATTAAAAAAAATCGACTAATTAATTGCCCACTTTACTGTGATTGATTGTGATAAGTCATTCAATCTTGTGAACTCAATCACTTAATCATTCTATTCTGAATACCAAATAAATGTAAAAAGTTATTTTAAATAATTTGTTTAATAGTAAAATTTTAATTTTGACTTCTATTTTAAATGAAAACAAAAACCAACCTGTTCAGTTTACAGATGTGCAACATAGGTACTAGTATAAACAGTATTTCAGAAACTCTTGCAGCTATTTCAGCGGTCTACTTCTGTACATAATTATATCCCCAAGCCCCATTTGAAATGGTGGCAGTGAAAAACAAAAGCATTAAAATAAAGTTGCAACAGTGCCAAACAACTAAACAGTACACTACAGTTACTGCTGTTTTCTGCTGACTCACCCAGACAAGCCGCAGCCCCCACCATGGCGTAGAGCCCTGGAGTGATGCAATCTGCTCCCACCTCACACCACTCCTTGAAGAGGAACCAGTCGTGGTGGTAATAGGCCAGCTGCTCCACAGCAATGCCAACGATTCGCCCTGCGATTGCCCCGATGGCCATGCTGGGGATGAACAAGCCTGATGGTACCTGGAGATGAGAAACCACAGCTGGCTTCAGTGCTGATAAAGACACACAGGGTAAAACATCTGCCCTGTTAAAAAAAGGAGGAGGGATCACCTTGAGTCCAAAGGTGAATATGGTCATGATGATTTTAAATATGAGCGCCAGGCAGAGCTGCCACATGGCGGCGTAGACGCCGGGCCCCGCCGGCCGATTGGGGTTGTCGGTGAAGGCTTTACTGCCGTTCATTTGGCTGCGGTACTGGCAGAGCTGTGAGGACTCCAGCGGGCCACAGTCAGTGAACAACTCCTTTATCAGCTCACTAGTGTTCTGACGCGTGTATGGGTTTGGGAAAGCAACCACCGCTGTGATGGTTGCCACCAGGATCACCTCCAACACTGGGTACTTGCCTGAAGGGAGAGAACAAAACAAGTCACATTGTGAGAGGCAAAAACAGGAGCTACTGAGTTAGACAGAAAATCTCACAGCAGTGACACAACATGAGCCTGAAAAAGCTGACATCTGAGTGCGACTGAAGTGCTGGAAGTTTGACTCTGAACATACTTTGATTGCGTGCGTTTTGAGGAAACATGTTTTTGTTGTTATTGTTTTCATGTACTAAAGTGCAAAAAATAGAATTTATAAGACAAAAATACAATATGTGTTTTTGGCTTCACTGAGATTCATTGCAGACATACACTGCTGATCATGCTGCAGTGCTATATCAATTACAGCACAGCTGCTTTATTAAATTTAGTGTCATGTTTTCAGGTTTATCCCTTCTGGAGAATGTTTTGCAGAGATTCTGAGTCATAAAAACAACCTGGTTGAGGACAGAGAGCTAAAACAAAGAGAAAAAGATAGTGTAGTATGGACTACAAGTATAACAGATGGTTCCTTTTCCCCTGCACTGTGAACATATTCATATACTGTAATCTCTGCTTGTTCTCAAAACACAGCCGCAGTGTGCAGCCTATTTTTAACAATTATATCAAGTACATATTAGATAAGATAAACCGTTACTCAACTAGTATTTCAAGATGTACATGGTATGTCAAAAGTAGGTTGTCTACGCCCCTTCTCACAGCCTGATTAGGGAGCAAATGGCTTTTATTCCGACATCTGCTCGCATTTGGTTTCTTTCTGTTAGTACGAAGGGCTGGCAGTGATCTTCCAGACAGCCCCATCAATTACAACAAATACCGCCACCTTCACACACCTCGGCTGGCTAAAACATCCCAATTTAAATCCTGAATTGTGAACTCAAGATACTTGCCAAAGCGTGTCGACTTGCGCCGCCGGCACCAAGCGATGTTGGCTCGGATGAAGAAGGCGCCCCAGAGGCCCCCGAAAACTCCCAGAAGGATGAAAGGGATGAGTTCAAACAGGTACCAAGGCGTGTGGTACTCCACATAGAAGAGCACCAGGCGGCTGTTACCAAAGGGGTTAATGGAGCGCAGGACGAAGGCCGCCACCAGGGCGGCGAAGAAGGAGCGCCACAATGTCTTGAGAGGGAAGTAGTAGCTCACCTGCAGGAGAGAGAAGACAGTTTCCAAACTAGCTGTGGTTGAAAAGTTTAACCCTTTATCCTGCAAGCTTCAGTAAGCATTATGCTGTGATCATAGAGCATGAGCATCATGTGCTGTACCTCCTCCAAGCTGAAGAGAACTCCTCCTATCGGAGCTCCAAAAGCAACAGACACCCCAGCCGCTGAAGCAGCAGAGAGAACCTGACAGGACAAGAAAAAACATCTCAGCTGACATTGTCTTCTTAAATATGGTCAAAACAACTATATTTACTCAAACATTTGTATATTATAATAATAGAATTCCAACTGATGTATTATACAGTACAGAATGTCAGACAATTCTCCAGTGGCTTAGGCAGCAAAGGGGCATTTTCCATTGCTGTAACAGTAAACGTCACCTCTTCTCTCTCACCTCTCGTTTCTTGGCCTCGTTCTTGCTGTACTTGGGGAAGAGATAGGAGAAGATGTTCCCACAGCAGCAGGCCACATGAACCAGGGGACCCTCCTTCCCCAGGCTGAGGCCAGACGCCACAGCCAGCACCAGAGTGATAGTTTTGATCATCAGGGTCCATTTGCCCAGGTAGCCACGGATGATAAACCCACTCAGGATGGTCTTGATCTGGGGAGAGATGTGGAGGGTTCAGAATCAGCTTTATGTTCAGGGTAGGGAGGAAGATGAAGGCAGCGATTACACTGAAGTCAAACCACAAGGATACTGGGACTCCACCAAATATTATTGCCTTAAGTCAAGGGCGGCCAATCCCGGTCCCAGAGGGCTGCTGCCCTGCTCGTTTTCCAACTATCCCTGCCCTACCCACTGCTGATTACGTGTATAAGGTCTGGTCAGTCATTCAGAAGCTGGAAGATAACAATTCCCTTTGTGTTTCCTCAGTCCACCTTCATCTAACATGGTGTCTTCCAGCTTCCGACTGACTTCTCTAACCAATTACATTCATGAGACAAGTGACTTGATTTATTGTGCTTAACAGTCTCTTAATACAATAGTCTCAGGTTTTGCATTAGCTGCATCTTCTTACTCTTCGGTTATTGTCAACATGCTCAAAGCCACTGAATACCACACTCTTATCCTTTCCAGTGCAACTGCGGCTTTCTTGTTCCCATGGCAACAACATGGAAAAATTCACTCAGACCGATCACCTCAAAATGGCTTTTTCACAGCATGGTCTCTCCCTTCTGCCCAATGAATTACCAGTTTTCAGGCACTTCAGAACATTAAAGGGAAACCCATGAGTAAGAGAGTACACTATGTGGAGACCTGAAAATGGACATAATAGACTAAATCACTTTCGTGGAGAGTTAGCGCCACCTACAGAGCGTTATAGACTTTCAAAGTCATGCAATACTCTTAAGCCCTTCTCAGGCATGCACCGGCACCCTGAAATTATCTAGACATCAACAGTGGAGCTGTATGTGAGAACACAAATGTCCGAGTCAGTCAATCTGGACATTAAGCGGACTTTACCCTAGTACAAAGTTTGTGTAACCTCGGAGTGAGCTGGAGCGAGCCCAGGCGAGAATACAGCAGTTTATAGTCCAGAGTATTCACAGCCAGCTAGTGGACGTGTTGATGACTTCTATCATACGACTGCCATGAAACTGAACGAATACAAACAACCGATGGACAAGAAAAAGTCTTTTACAATAGATAGTAGATGCCAACAAAAATATCTAACTGGAAACACGATGAGATTCAAGAACTTCTGTTGTTAAGACCCAACGCCAGAACCATCAGATAAATTTAAGGAACGGCAAAAGATTCAGTTGTGTATGACCACATCATGCCCTGCCTCCTGCGTGCTCTACCCAGGCGCTCCCCCCTTGCACAAAGCAAGCGGCATATTTCCAGTTGGTGAGAATGCTTCTGACACAGACCGTCTGCTGCTCTGCGCCTGATTCCGCCATCATTTTTCTGTAGTTCATGTGTAAAAACGGCTTTAGTTTCTGACACCTGAGCAAATTGATCAGTCATGAGACAAAGAGAGACATAACAAAGATGGAGACAAAAACCGTCAAAATTAGTTGATTAAAATTATATGTTCAGTGGCAAAAAGTAGTTTTGAGCTAAGAGAGATTGAACAAAGATGTATAGCTGTGACCTTTTACCAAATAAATGATCAAATAACTTCCCAACAAAATTCCCTTAAGGAAAAATGACTTGTGGTTTGAGATCTCTCATGTTATAGTTGCTGAAGTTTCCCACAAAAGGGAAAATGTTTCTACTGTTCTGTATGAGCATGATTTTCCTCACCTCGGGGATCCCGGAGCCACATGCGTAGGGTGCAAAAACCTTTACCAGACAAACAGCCAGGAAGGCAAAGGAAAGAGCCCAGTAGATATACATGAAGTAGTTCATGATGTATGAGCCAGGACCCTGCAGAGAGGCAAGGAAGAAGAGAACAGCAGCAGCTAAAGAATCAGCAAAAATGACAAAATGACACAAAAGGCGCTTTTCCATCCATCACCTAGTACTGGCTCAACTCAACTTGACTCTACTTCACTCGATTTTGGTATCAAGTGCTTGGTTCTCCACTGCAGATGGTCCCCTCTCAGTGTAGCCGAGTACCAGGTACTATCCCCAACATCTGACTGATTGGAGACTGATTGAGGACTGAAAGTGAATGTTCCAATGGGGACAGGAGTGAAGATGACAGGCTGGGCTACTGTAACTCTTTACTATCAGGATGTCCCAATAATTCCCTAAAAAGCCTCCCGTTAATCCAAAATGCTGCAGCCAGAGTACTGACAGGAACTAGCAAGAGAGATCATATCTCTCCCATATTAGCTTCTCTCCACTGGCTCCCTGTAAAATTCCGAATAGAATTTAAAATCCTTCTCCTAACATACAAAGCCCTTAATGACAAGGCTCCATCGTATCTTAAAGACCTCGTAGAGCCTTATCATCCTAACAGAGCACTTCGCTCTCAGAGTGCAGGTTTACTTGTGGTTCCTAGAGTCCACAGAAGCAGAATGGGAGGCAGAGCCTTTAGTTATCAAGCTCCTCTCCTATGGAACCAACTCCCAGTCTCAGTTCGGGAGGCGGACACCCTAGTTAGGGCTGGATCAGGTGACCCTGAGCCTTCCCTTAGTTATGCTGCTATAGGCCTAGGCTCCTGGGGGGCCCCATGATGCTCTGAGTTTCTCTCCTCTCCTCCCCTCTGCTCTCTCCCTATGCTTCTATATGCCACCATTACACATCACTAACTTTGTGTCTCCTCTCTCCCGTAGTGTGTCCTCTCTCTCTCTCTCTCTCTCTCTGTATCTTTCTGGCTCTGGAGCTCTATGTTTCTAATGAGCAGTCACCAGCTACATCAACCTGACCAGTGTTTCATTGTTTGTTGCGTCTTGTTGCTTTTCTTCTTTTGTCTCTCCTCTATCCACTCACGCCAACCGGTCAAGGCAGAAGGCCGCCCACCAAGAGCCGGGGTCTGTCGGAGGTTTCTTCCATTAAAGGGAGTTTTTCCTCCCCACTGTCGCCAAGTGCTTGCTCAAGGGGGATTTGTTTGTTGTGATTTGGCGCTATACAAATAAAATTTGATTTGATTTGACTGATGGAAACACAAATAGTCAAGTTGAGCCGGCACCAGGCGGTGGAAAAGGGGCTAAATATTTTGTGTGAACATCTGAGAGCACAGCTGCAAGTGGGCATATGTGTGCTGTGTGTAGTATGGGAGTAAATTTAACTGTTTTTAACTTTTAATCACCCATGTTTTTATGCTGGATTGAGCAGTCTGCCTTCTCACCTCTGTAAATGTCACCGTAGAACCTGCTTTGTTCAGGTGACTGGTAAAGTAACTAATTTAAACTTTGTGGTCCCTAAATTAAAACAACTGACGTTCCTCTAGTGCCTGTGTTAGTATACCTCAGCCTGCCCCAGTATTAGCTCAGCCCAGCTCTTCCACTGAGGACATTTGTCCCGCTCAGCGAAGGTGGTCTCATTGGATGTCCAGCAGCACTGCTCATGGTTGAACCACAATGCGCTCAGACAAATGCCCTCCTTAAGGTCATTCATCCAGTCAGCAGCGATGTCAATCAGGCCAGCCAAAGCACCTGACAGGAGGAGGAAGGGGAGCAAGAAAAAGAAAAGAAGACAGGAAGTGAGAAAAGAGAAAAAAGAGAAAGGTGTTTGCAGTCAGCTTGCTGATTATACTACTAGTTTTTACATTAGTCTGTTATCAACTGAGAACAGGAAGGCAGATCCAAGTCTGTAAAAGTTACTATACTGACAGAAAGAAAAATAAGATACCAGAGAAAACTGTGTTCAGGTTGCAACATGGAGGATTTTGGCCCTTTTTCATCTGTATCCTTCTACAATTTATCACTTATCCTGACAGGTAAAGAACAGGAACACCTACTGTCACGCTACCCAAACCATTTACCTAAATAAACTTGAAACCTCCACATCAGATAGACTCTCCTCAGAATAAATGTTATATGAATTAAATCAAGGATGGTCTGAAACAACTGAAATTAACTTCACATTTGAGGCCAACATGTTCCAGGTCAGATGAGCCTTCATCAAGTGTGTCACAGGCTCATTTGGGCAGAAAAAGGCCAAGCCATGGATTAGAGGGGGGGCGACATTATGAACTCTTTCC
>NW_018128105.1:260591-314535 GCF_001952655.1 Monopterus albus | reverse complement strand
AATAAATTATTTTACAGCAACTTCACTTGCTGGACCCCACAGGGTCATAAAAAATCCTGTTGGTGTTCTTTGTTTTTTCTGTCATAAACACATAAATAACACTTGAAACTTCATGGCCTAGAGGACTGACCTCTGACCTCTCTTTCTGAGGCTCTGCGGGGGAAGTGTGCTTATGAGAGGTGAATAAATAAGAGGAGACAAAAGACAGAGACCAAGAGAAAGGCCGAGCGTACTCTGCTTGAGGCAAAGCATGTGCGAGTCAACAGCTGTGTGTGTGTGTGTGTGTGTGTGTGTGTTACCTGAGGCCAAGCCAGTGAGCGTCACCACCAGCCAACCAGACCAGGCATCATACAGGCTCTTTGTGAACTCCCATGCTGACTCCTTTTTCTTACTGTTAATCTGAACACACAAGGAAATAAAACAAATATGCTACAGATGTAAGAGTGTATATTATGTGTACTTAATAAATTATGCACATAGGTCAAAGGTTTATAACTACTCCCCAATGGTTGCTTCATTGAGACTGCTTGTTTCCTGTATGACAAGTAAGACCGAGTTATAGGAACGTTTGACAAAGTATTCAAATAGCACTGAAATCCTCAACTCCATCAAAACACTCTAAATGTATGGCAGCAAAACTGCCAATATTTGGATAAAAGTGGTGACAGAAAGGGGTGGATCAGTGACGGGGAGCTGCAGACAGACATCAGTTTATTGTGTGACCATTCATTCTGGTGCATCTATGACTTCTGTACATTTTGATTTCTGTAACTGAGCACAAACATTAATTCTTGGCCTCTGACTGTTGATGAAGACTCAGACATGTAGCTAAAAGCACCAAAACAAGTTAGTCGGTGGGGATTTATTTCCAACTCGAGTTCTACAATAAAAGTTAATCTTGGAAATTTGGAAACAGCTTTGATATTAACTGGTTTTCACTTAGATTTACTGTTGAAGTGATTTTTTTTCCTTTAGGTAGGTTGAGCTGTATTCATCCACTGTTAAGTCACTGAGGCTAAAACTGCAAACCCTAACCACCCAACACTTCCTTTGTGTGATCCAAACAAACTGTTGCTGCTGCAGGAAATGTGCAAGTAGTTGCTGAGATCAGCTAATTTCTATGTCATGGCTAAAGAGCTCGGCGTGCTTCAAACAAATCGCTTGCATGTTTTAACCATATAAAAACCCTCGTGTG
The DNA here is from genome assembly GCF_001952655.1 of Monopterus albus. Taxonomy (NCBI): domain Eukaryota; kingdom Metazoa; phylum Chordata; class Actinopteri; order Synbranchiformes; family Synbranchidae; genus Monopterus; species Monopterus albus. Next base: position 313,340 of record NW_018128105.1, on the reverse strand, counting down.
GACAAATGTGAAATTGTTAATAGGCAAAATATCTGTTCATTCCTCACACAACATCTGGAGTTACAATGTATAGCTGAGCCCAACACTGTGAATATGGATGGAGGATGAAAACTATAAAGACACACAAAAAAAAGCTAAATTCAAGTGTGGCCAGTCAGGACAAGTATAAACCTTCTGCCTTCAGACATGGTCCAAAGACTTGTCGGACAAAAAAATTTTTTGCTTGAAGCACATGGAGACATTAAAGATGTAAGGTTTTATTTTCAGATGCCCTCTATGTCCTCACCTTCCTGTGTCTCTCACGGTCCTTGCACTTCTCACGGACCCAGTCGATGGTGTGGAAGTCGTCATAGGTCCCCACACCAGGGATGGGCTCCTCTAGGAAGTCCAACAGGTGAGTAGAGCTGCTGGCAGCCCCGCCCCCGTTAGACATGGCGTAGTTAGATCCTGAAGGCGAGGGGGACAAAGAAAGTAAGGCGTGTAAAAGTACATGAGGGTTTTTTTGCCTTATGTTCACTTTTTTGCCCCGTATTCAACATGAAACATTTAATATATAGTGTTCAGAACAATATCTTGGTGAGCCTTAAATCAAACACAATGACAGAGCATACAGAAAATAAACATGTCAGTGTTTGCCTTAGAATCAATGCTGTTAAAATGTTCTATACACATAAATCCACATCTCTGAGAGCCATTTTATCAGGGAGACCTGTCTAAACCCCGTCTGGCAAGTAATGAGCATCTAATGTGAAAACAAAAAAGAAAATCTTGAAGTTTGATATTTTGCTGCTTCCTAGCCTGTAACTGAAAAGCAAAGGGATCCATCACAGTGCCACCTGCTTCAGGCTACATCCTGTCAATAATCCAGCCCATAAGAAACACTGGCAGGACCTACCACACAGCAACCACTGAGATGGCTAGAATGAAGCCATCAGAAACACAGCAACACTGAGAAACCCCTGCTGTCCACCACCTCAGCTGGAACAGCAAACAGTAAGGGAGTTCAGGTTTATCTGCACTGCTGAAACATTTGGATGAGCAAACTATGCTGAACCACCTGGAGGAAATCCATCCAGCCATACTTTAAACAGTCACGCCTACACTGGAGCACTGGGGTGAAATAAGCACGGCAGATTCTCCCTGCTGAGAGATGGATGGATACACGCTATTACAAGGCCATCACTGACTATCAATAAAAGCTCTTTTGTACAAACCAGACTTCAAAAAAAATTTGGTAAGGATAAAAAAAAATGATATTTAATACCTTCACCTGATGCTTTGTTGCAGCCCAAAATCCCCCCCCCCCCCCACTTGAAAAATGTAACTACTTGCATGTCTGGAAGTCTGATTAGCACTGGTGTGGCTTTATCAGCCTATAGAATGCAAACCAATATGATACACGCCTGCAGGGCCAAGAACCATCTGCACTACAGTCAGTTCAGTATTAAATTCAACATGACTAAGATTAGTCACAACACATATACATGATTAAAACACACAAAAAATTACACAGCAAGCACTGTCCATTGCTCTTCAGAAGATGGTGCTGACATTATATAAACATTGTAGATCAGTCACTCACCTAACGCTTGAGTTACAAATGTCAATCATTACATCTGGTCTGTTCTGGCTGGATGCGCAGATTCAATAAGAGAAGGGACAGCAAAACGTGCTGGCTCATGCTAGCACACATAAAGTGAAGAGAAGCAGCCGAGTCCTGATTGTCTATGCCTCTTTTTACCTGGCTGCCATTTGGCTTTGTCGACTGAGGCAGCTGTAGGACAAGAAACTTTTGTACATGAAAATTAAAACAGTAACATTTTATAATATGCCTCTGGGTCAGTGTCTAATTTAAACATGGGTGTAAATGACTGTGGGGGTTAACATTACAACAGGGCAAAATACGACCCCACCAAATGAAACAAAAACAAGAGCTCATGAATTGCTGCTGGGACCGTTTGTGTTCCCTGACAAGGTAAATATGCATCCAGTCTTACAAATGTGACTGGAAGTATTCAAGTCAATGAAACTGTGGTACTGCTAAGTCCCAGTGAAATGGCAGTTAGAACATAGGCAGGGTAACATTTCAAGGGTATATCAAGAGATAAAACAGAAACTACAGCAGGGATAAAAAATAACAGCTAGGACATGCAAAAAAGGCCCGAGAAGTGACACCATGGCGGCCGTATTTCTGCTGGACTGGTAATTATCTTTTTTTCGAGGGAGATTCCTCTTTTGGCTACTTTCAAAATCAAGCTTCCAGGAACGCCAACCTTTAAGCATCTTAGATAAAAATGGGACTGCAATGCAAGTACAATCACTTTAGGACAGGGTAGTTTCTGCATTAGGTAATTATGTCTTTTTTGTTCAGACAAACAGCCAGGAAGATAAACCTCTTTGTGCGCATAACATCAAGACCATAAGGATGCTGTTTGAATTTTTTTTTTAACCTTTCATGTAGCCCGGCTGTGATCATTCATTCATCCATTCATTCATTCAGTGCCATGTGACCAGTCAGACGTCACTCAGGCATGCTGTTCAACTATCGAGCATCCTGTGATCATTTGGAAACAGAGGATGGAAGTGAGGGTAGAAAGCCCCCTCAGACAGAGTTGGACAGATTCCAAATATTTTCAGCTTCCTTTAGGAATACTGATAAAGTTGATGATGCTGAATGGCCTACATCCATTGGCTGAGACAGTGCCAAGTGAGGGTGACGCCACAGAAAACAGAAACCGAAGACAACTGCATACGACACATTGCCAGCATCATGCCTTGACAGAGTCAGCAGACAACTGATGCACTCGCATAAAAGCAAGGGTTTAGTTCCTACCCCAGGCTGTGCATTAGCACAGTGACGCTGCACTTCTATTCAGCCTGCTACAGGGCAAAAAGCCACGTCACTGCACACGTAGGCTTGCTGAGTGTCAGTAATACTTAACTAAATGAACAGCTTTTGGTGAGGCCTTTCTGTGGAACTATGATCAGCCAACTGCATCTTGGGAGGTTTCTGTGTCTAATGGGTGGAGACACACCAGGTTTGCTTCATTCAAGCAACCAGCCTTGAGTTCCCTATTTACTCTATTACTGTGAGGCAAATCAGGTGAGGGGGTTTAGTGGCAGCTGGCCGGGACACTGTGGGTCAGCAAAGTTTAGTAGGGTTAGTCTGCTCAGCCATCATGTGACCAGCACCACAAACTGATCCACACAGCCTGAAGGGCCTGTTGTGTGGATCAAGGCCAGCCTGATGACTAGAATGACGAATAAGTGGATCAAAATCCAAAAACCCTGAGGACTCAAAAGCTATATATAATACATACAGTATGTAAGTTGAGATGAGACCACAATGTTTAATGTGAATGACCTTAAAATGTCATAAATACTTAATTTATGTTTAGTACACAGACTATACAGTATGTCCACTTTCGCCACTTATTAAAGCAGGACATTAGCAAACAAATTTCTGTCTTGATTACAATTTCTGTTTGAACAAGACATGGAAAACTGCCAGAAGACAAATGCATAAAGCTGCTTTAATGCAAAAAAAGAAAGAACATAATGAGAAATATGGATGCACAATAAACTAAGGTCATCTACAGATTCAATAAACAATTCATTCACAAGCTGTTTAATGATTAAACACTGTACTAAGGAACAAGAAGAGAAAAACATAAAAGCCTAGGTGTAAGGACATCTGCAGGCTGAAGTCTTACAACGTGCACGTAGGCAACAGCAGATGAGTCCTAAACACACTAGGGCCTTTTTGTCTCTGCTCGATCACTGTAAAAATATAACAAGGCCCAAAGGTACCAACATCTGAGAGGAAAACTCCCTAACAGCCACACTGGAGAGACAAACAAGAATCCAGTGCAAGAACTCATTGGGGGCAATACATACATACATACATACATAAAAAGTGCCACAATATGACTACATGCCTTAACCCTGAGGACTTAATGCTGTGTGATGTGATGTGATGTGATGTGATGTAAGCCCGAGTCTGCTAACAGGTGCCCTCACCCTGCAGGAAGGATGTGAACTGGCTTTGACACCACAGAGTTTAGACCTAAAAGCATTCACATATGTGGCAGCCACAACCTGTGCATGTTTTTTCTGTGGGGACATTAAAATGGATGCCTATGATGTTCTGTTTAGTCACCACTGTTTATAGGCCCAAGCGCAAGCCTTCATACTGAATCAGCTCCTTTATCTCATTATCTCTGGCTGACGTGAGCACACACTGCTGGTTAACCATCAACAGAGAGGTGCATTACGAAAGCTGAACAGATAGCTTTTCAGAACATGGAGTGTTGTCATTAGTATTGACAGCTTATATTCCATACTAGCTCTCAGGCTCCTGTGCTTCACCAAAACCGAGGTGGCATCGCGCCTGGTTGCCATTCCATATCTTTATATACATGCCAGGAGAAGGACCTCCTCTGACGGGAGCACGGGAGAGAATCTGAGAGAGAGGGGGAGAAAACAGAAGGGGATGTGGCGTACCTCTATTAGGGATCTCCTGCAGGGGGATGGTGTCCCCTCCCCCGTCGTACGGTAAATAGGGATCGGCGGCCGCGTCCTCGTGGTCCATGTTGACAGCTGAGCTGAGCTGAGACGAGACGAAGCGAAGCTAGGCTAGGCTAGGCTAGGCTAGGCTTCACTACGCACTGCTCGTTGCTGTCGCTGCAATGTTTAGCAAAGGAAAACAAGTGGAGCTGCGCGCGTCTGTGCGCGTGCACGTGTATTTGAGTGCACATTCCTCTCCTCCTCCCTTTTCGCCCTCTCTCTACTGCAGCAGCTGACCGCCAATGCTGATGACGTCATCACGCACACACAACAGGCCGGTCGGTCATGCTCGTTTGCTGTGGGAGATCAGTGAAACCTGCCTGTCCAGAAAAGACCATGGAGCTGGGCCACAAGCGGAAGTGTGTGTTTTTTAAAATAAATTTTTAATCTTTTAAATTTTTTATTAATTAATAGACGATTTATTTAAATAGTAGATCTATGAGTAAGGTTAAATATGGAATACTCCATTTTAAGCAAGTGCAGGAGGATTAAAGGAAGGGGAATTAATTCAAGTTTTTTGGGTTTTTTTTTTAAGCATTAGCATTAAGTGCAACAGGATATGGGGCTTGTTGGTGTGCCACACTGTTTGGTGGTTAATAAAAAAAAATGCTGTTTGCAATCTGGCAACAGCCCTGATAATGGACTGAATTTTTCCAGCTAAAAATGCCAAAATAATTGCTAGTTCATCTCAAATATTAACGTTTCTGGCTTTTATCTGTCACATGGCAGGTGCTTTAAATGAATTCCTTTGGTTTTAAAACCAGGGGTACATCCCAATATCCCTTAATTGCATCCACGTTTCCCTCACGTGAGTTGAAACGAGTGAGGAAGGATGCGAGGAAGAGGCAAAAAAAAAAGTGAGGGGGGAGAAATCAAGGGAGCATGTTTATGTGACATGAGCCAAGATGGCTGACTGCCAACCTTGGCAAGAAGTTGGCAAAATTAGCCAGCAGTTGTTGATCTCAGCAAGTTTATAGTTAGGTTTACAGATGGGGTTGGTGGGTTATGACATTTTCAACAAAGTACTCAGCAGATTAGCCAATAATTGTTAGTTCTAGGGAGGAATGCACTGATGACACACAACTTCAGTTTTAAGGCTGATATGGCAGGTATCAACCAGATGTGAACAATTCACATTAGGTACAGTTTCTTTGTCATCCATCCATCACCTATACCGCTTATCCTGACGATGTTCACAGGGAGGCTGGAGCCATTTTCGTCAGTGTCATACTAAAATTGAATTCTTTCAGTCACAGCCTCTGCCCTGGCCTCATGTTACCTTACTATAGGTAAAGATTAAGCTCACTGGCAGTAAAATGATCCCAGCGATCTCAATGCAATGAGACAGACATATTAAATCTGCATGAGAAGGGAGAACAGGTATCAGATTGATAATTGTATATCTCCAGTTCCAGCCTTAAATGATAAAATGTTCCACAACAGTACTTTGCCAATTCAACTCTAAATCCCAAAGAATACTCACAAATGAAATGAAAGGAAGCTTTATGATTGCACAGACAAAAAAAATAATATGCCTATGGCAGCTACCTGGCAATTTGCCTTGTTATTTAGGTTATTTTTGAATAAACTGCACTGCAACTGCTGCCTTCCCTTAAATATACAAAGAGAATAGGACAAATTGAAAACAGTCTGGAGACTGTAAGGGAAACTGCAGCAAGACAGAAGAAGCAAAAATCATCCTCTCTCTTGTTCACTCTCCATATGGACATCTGAGATCATCTGGACGTCTCATGGCATCTGTGCCATAATGAAAGCAGAGAGTTTACTGACTCTAATGTAGAGGAACCATCCCAGCTGACCACCCTTGACACCACTGAGAACATAGGCAGATTATATGGGTAAAATCTACAAGTCATATGTTTTCCAAGGCACAGTGTATTTTCTAAGCTTGGTGTAATTATGTCTTGCAGTACTTTATGAAACAAAGTTAAGTACAGTTCTTCCACACATCTCGCAGTTCCCACACTTAAACAATGAGATCCTGCCATTTCTCACGCTCTCATTTTGTTACTGGCATTATAAAGAACAGTCTGTCACACCCGGACATCTGTGGCTCCCTTACCTTTCAGCAGGGCTCCTGTTGCTAGGCAATGGCAAAGGTGATGTCAGCCATAGTTTGCTACCTCCCTCCTCAACAAGTTCCAGTCAGGATGTCAAAACAGCCCAACCACAACATGAAGTTTGAAAAAGAAAAATCTCTTAAATCTCTGTAATCCAGAGAAAACAGACCAAATCCATTTCAGTTCAAGGACCAAAGCTTTCCAAAGCACTGCTCTGTTTCTCTCTTACTTCTTAACAAACAATACGTTTCTTCAAAAACCTCCACTGGGCTATGGAGCAAGCCAATGTCTTCCTCATACTGATGTCTTGACCAAGAGTAGGGCTTTACAAGTTTTTCTATGCACCCACCCCTCATGACTATGTAAAAACAGCACACGGAGGCAGGGAAGGGCAGCACACCAGCCTTAAGCAACAACATTAATCCAGAGATTTCCAGAAATACTAGCTCAACGACAGTAAGACAGTGAGTTACAACAGCTGACAGCCCAAGTGGTTCATGGGAAGGTCGGTGCATGTGTGACACAGGTAACACAGGTAGGTGGAGCCCAGGTAGATACAATATGACATACAGTGTAATTATTAAAAAGAAAGACTATATACAAACAGACCAAATAGCAGCATTAAATGTCTGTTAACCTTTGTAATGACCTGGCAAGACTTCTTCAATAACATATGTGACATTTATGTGTTATGTATCTGACTGCTGCTGACATTTCACTGAAGTCTGCCCTCTATGTGTGGAAGCAGTGACAGTATTAGTGTTGGTAGGTTAGGGTTACTCTGTCCTTTCTCTTTTGTCGACAACTGCCCAGAGGTCCAGTTTCAGAGTAAAAGAATAAGAGCCTAATCATCTGGACGTGACTGGACAAGTTGAAATGTAAACCAATCACTCTTGTATACAGTAATGATACATACAGTAAATAACAACACACCCTCTTCTACCTCTGTTTGTAAAGTGAGTTGGTAAAGAAAGAATAGACAATTCATACAGATATACTATCAGTTCCGCAGATGATAATTCCTGATGACTCCGATGAGCTCTTCATTTTCCGTCAAGCTTCAACAACATGTGAAAATTACCACTTGTCCAAAACTTAAGCTCATGACAAGATCCTTGAAAACATATGTCTGAATTCCTGTCTGGTCTGATATTAGTGCTACAGTAGCACAGCACACTAACCAACTACAATCTTAGCATGTAACATTAACGCTCTAACACCCTAATGTTGTCTTTAGGATGTAAAATAAGCTGTAAATAATAAAGCTAGACCAATAACTGGACCAGGCTGATATTATCTTATTGCAGACATGTTGTTACTGGGGTATGTCAGTTTCAAAAAAGGTAAATTTCTACAGAAAATACAAGCTAATTGTGGTCCAATACCAAGTTTACATATTCATATGGCTTGTCATTTAGAGAGTGAAAAGAGAAGTGCTCAATTACTTTAGAGAAAAAAGTACCAGCCCATTCAGTGTTACCAACATTGCATCTTTCTCTGTTTGTGAATAAAATAACCTTAGAAACAAGCTAATTTTAGACTGTGCCTTTTGAGTTGCATAGAAACTTACCCACAGAGTTTTTAGCTTTCATGTGCAAAATGCAACACTGGACACTATAATGAATGTTTTTTAGCTGAGCATTAGGTGTTCATTTTACCAGAAATATTGTTTTCTTGTGCCAAATATCAACCTCTATGCTCATTCTTAATTCAATAAGAGCAGGGATTTCTCATAATTCAAAGTAGCAAATTTCCTATGTAGAAGCAGTCTAATAAAATACATGCCATCCATATGTGGAAAGCCAAGCTGTGACGAAACAGCCCCCCGGCATGTTTTCTGTTTGATCAGCTGTAAGTCAGAGGCTTGAGAGGAATCCGAGAGGGAAGAACAAACAGAATGCAGGATCCAGCAGATCAAGATGTGGATGGGACACCAGATATACCACTGAGTGTGGCACTGAGCTGCTGAATGAATGAGAAAGCAGGTGACTGCTGTGGAATGGCTACGATGGCCATAGTAACATGGTACAGACCACATACAGCAGTCTAATTATGAATAAGGTAAGGATGATAAATTCTAACTCAGCAGAAAACACAATGCGTCATAGAGCTGACCACTGTGTCTCACGTATGCATGCATTTAGCCAAAAACTGACGTAATTTATGAACACATAAAACAGAGGCTCTGCTGCATCTCAGTAGTATTTAAAATAATAAAATCAGACTAGGATCCTTAGAAAGACCGACATATGGTTATAAAGCATTAATTGGTGTTTAACTGGACAATGCAAAGAGGGATTAATAATAATTTAACCAATTTATCAGTAAATAAATCTAATAATTTTGTATCAAGGATTTGTAAACAACTAAATAAAACTAAATTGTTGTTGACATTTTTTAATTAATTCAATAAGGCATCTGAATTCCCACAACACAGCATTTAAATGGGAAATTAAAAGGCATATTTAATTTTTAGCTTGCATTTTTATTTACAAGATGCTGTTCAGTCTATTTTTCTATTATTCTATATTATTTTGGGAGTAACAAAAATGTTGGATGTGTTGACATCAGCAGCAGGGTAACTCACAACCAGAGCAGCATTTCCCTGCTACGTCAAGGGGTCCAGACCTGAGACCAATCAAATTACTGGGCGAAGTATTTGGAGCCATACCATTCTCCCTACCTGGGGAGGCAGCATCCCCATCCAGCAGGTTGTCGTCCTCAGTGGTGTGGAAGTCCATGATGACGCCGGCTCCATCCAGCAGCTCCTCGTCGCTGCTGGCGCTGGCGATGCTGTTGTAGCTGTTCCTGCAGTAGCCTCTATGGTACAGCTGCTCCGACTCCATTTAGCAACACCCCAGTGCCCTGGATGATAAGTAGGGAGGAGGGGAGTGGTGGAGATATACACACCCTGTTGAGGAGGCTACAATACGAGTTAGAAGGAGATAGAAGGATGAGTAGAGTGGGTTGTTAACATGCATACTGACCCACAGGTAAATGGCAAAGGCAGAGGGGTACACAGTGAGGCCGTAATGGATGAAATTATACTTACTACAACAAACTCAACCAGGGGCTGGAGCTAAACCTCAGAGCAGGTTACAGCTCAGCACAAACAGGTTTATGGTGAACCTAAATAATACATGTATTATTTTATTTACCTATTATTTGCAGGTGTTATATTTTACAGAAAAAAGGCAACACAGACACATACACACATAAATGTGACTGAGAGATTAACACGACACAAGGACAGCCTCCCTGCAATGACCAAAGCTCCTGGGCCAAAGAGAGCAGAACGGCATCAACACAACAGTAGCTCTCAAACTACACCCCCTTGTGGAAAAAGCGGAAACTACACCTGACTCTGGAATCACAAAGGTACCGGTAAATCAGGCAGTGACAGATCTCACCTAAAATGATCCCCAGAGGCTGAGCACAATGTCAATGAAAGATGCCCTGAAAACATTTAGAGGATCATTATCCTGGAGCCGTGATGAGTCACAAAGTAATAAAAAGAGCAGGAGAATACCATTCACTGTGCTCTGATGATGTTTCCTGACTCATTCTCACTAATCCTTCACAGTCTGATAGGCAACTCCATATTCTTCCATGTCTCTGTGAAAAAACAGACCTGGGTCAAACAGATTTACTAGGTCCCTTCAGATCAACCTGGATGGATTCAATTTCCTACTTGAGCTTGTGTTTTTTTTTTTTTTTGTTTTGCTGCAGAAGCACTCACATCCTGTTAGATCTGTCACCAAATCAAACTTTTCAGCTTCTACTCAGGTTCAAACAGCTGTTGTTTTAATGATGTTCTTCTATGTGACAAGAAGAGTGAGAGCATGCTGATCTAATTTGATCTCCATACCTGGAAATGTATATGGCCAACATTTCTCATTCACAGCAAGCCAGCGCCAAGCCTTTCACTTTAGATGTGTGCTGTAGCAGAAGCCACTCACCTCTACCAAATAGGTTCTGACACATTGTTATGACAGTGAAACTATAGGCTGGCTAAGGACAAAAGCCTCTTTCTGTAAACATCAATAGTGAAAGTGAAGACCACTAATCCTCACTGGAACGAAACCCTAATGTGAGACAAAGAGGAAAGAGAAACGTTCCCCGCGCCAACAATCATTGATTCACACGACTTCCCTTTGAGCTTTATCAAATCAACATTGCCAAGAAATTCTATTTGGCTCATCTGCAGAGCCAATGTTGAGGAGGAGGGTTTTGAGGAGAACTCGCATGATATTATCATTTATTGTTCTTTGACCTCTAGATACAATCCAGAGTCATCATGACTTGAACACTTCTGCTGAGTCACAAAAACTTTCTTTTGGATTCCAACCAAGTTTCTTTCATTGTGAGATTTAAAGACAACAGTCGGGTTGCTGATTCAATCATCACTGCTAACCAGGTCAAATAAAGTGAGAATGACACACATGTGCAATTGTCCTTTCAGACAGACATACCTGTATCTGGCATGACCTGAGCTGTGCTGCTGAGCTTCTCAACAATGATCTGCTCTAATTAGATTTGACATCCTTCCTCTTTTGTCTCTGTGCCGGTGACATCTGGTCACTACTGCAGTACGTCTTCATGTTTCCCTGGTTCTTTATAACAGAAATCAAATTAGCACCAAGGAGCCTAGAGCTGTTGAGTATTGAGGAGCTACCCTACGAGTCAGATTTCATTTTGAGGATGAGAACACGAATATGAGAACAGGGAGGGGCGTGTGTGTGACGGTTGATAACAGCAGGAGAAAACAAAATGCCGCAGGGTCACTGATGCTACACAACTAGCTGAGCAGCGAGGGGCTTTATCTTCCTCAGGCTGGTGCCTGTGGAGGTGTTGCCCAGGCGACCAGTGCTTGGATGTGACTCAGCATTTTGCCCTCCCTCCAAACGATAGACTCACACCTCCTCCATAGACAGAGCCAAGTTGACACACATCCGTCAAAGGCCAGGTCGATATATATATATATACACACAACACTTTGCAGCCAAACATCCACTGGACAGGAGTGCCAACACAGCAGGGAGTCTTCACTCCTCACTGGACACCAACTGCTCCCACTGTATCAGCAACACTGACTAATTGCTGTAGTTGTGCAATGTCAATTTGAGATAACAACACACGCATATACAGTTCATGGAGAAAAACAACCAAAGACCTCTCTCTTCACAACAATGTCAGATATTGACAATAGTCGTTTTGACTTGTAATTAATAGCAAGTATATTGTCACCTAAACTATTTAATCCAGCCATTATCTGTACCACTCATCCTGAAGAGGGTCTCAGGGGGCCTGGAGCCAATCCCAGCCGACATTGGGCGAGAGGCAGGATCCACCCTGGACAGGTCATCAGTCTATCACAGGGCTGACACTTAGAGACAGACAACCACACACACTCACACTCACTCCTAGGGGCAATTTAGAGACACCAATCAACCTAAGCTGCATGTCTTTGGTCTGTGGGAGGAATCTGGAGCAACTGGAGAGAACCCACGCAGGCGCAGGGAGAACATGCAAACTCCACACAGAAAGCCTCTTGAACCTTCTTGGTCTGAGGCAACAGAGCTAACCACTGCTCCACCATGCCGCCCACCTAAACTATTTATCTCGTCATTAAATTAATTCATTAAATCTATTGATTATTTAAAAAAATTAATACAATGGTCAAACAAAAATCACCTGTGTCCAAAGTGATGCCTTAATATTACAGATTTTACAGAAATCTTAATGTACATCTAAATGAAATGCCATAACTGTCTGTGAATGAAACTCTAAGGTCATGCTCAACTGAACAGAAGCAAACACTCCAGACTGACTTAAGGCAATTAGGAGTGCAGATTAAACCAACAGAGAGAGCAAATCACATAAGGAGAGTACAGTGCCTTTGGTTTGACCTGCCTATAAAGCTGAGCCTGATGCTGCTGCCTAACTACACATCATTCAAGTACAACTGAATACCTGAACAGAGTGAAATGATGTAGCCTAGGGGAAAATCACATACCATAAAAATACTTTGTGCAGGTCATGCCAACAAAGTATCTTAACAATGATATGCTGTTTTATTTATTATTACCAAACCACTATATTAGAAGGATTTTGCAGCTTTCACCAAACAATTAACTAACAACCTATAAATGCAGTGCTATGTGAAAGTGGTTCATGACATATTTAAAGTTTAATTTATCCAAGGAAGGCTAAGAAAACCTAATGTTTGTTTTCTGACAGGGTGAACCTGTTAGCATTAGCCTACTCTCTCAACAGATGTTCACATTAGCTGCTGAATAATTCTTTGATCGACTATGATTATTTGACTAACATTCAATTATAAATAAAAGTCAGTGGACTACACAGTGATGCTGGTATTCACCACACTATTTAGAAATATGACTTAAAGTCTTATGTAGTGTGCTTTTAACTATCTAAATCTCGTTATCAGAAAAAAATGCCACTATAATATCTGACCCAACTTTTTACAGTTGCTTTGACAGTTGGTTACACCAAACAAAAAGCTTCCTCACCTTACATGACAGCATTTCCAGACGAGAACACAGCCTGCACACGCACAGCACTGTTAGATTTCCAGTTCTAATAATGATAAACAACCGTGAAACAGTCAGCATGGCAATAAGACCTCCCATCCAGCGCTCAGACACGATCAGTAGTTAGCCGTGAACGCACCGACGCTGCATCTGCAATAAGGTACATGGTGAAATTGTGCACGAAGAGGGGCTTGCATGAGGCAAATGGACCGTGCAGCTTCAATTTCCCTTCGCTGCAGACGAGGGCCCAAATCAAATTATCCCCTAAATATACTCACACATACACACAAGCTAACAGTGACGAACCGAACAGCACCGACACCTAGCCAAACAGTACACGCTAGCCTTAAAGCTAGCTACAAAGCTAACGCTAGCTAGCACCTGTTAGGCAACTACAAGGATGTGAAGTCAGCCTGTGAGTTCACAGAACCTGACAGCAATAGGAGGGAGGGAGGGTGGATGGATGGATGGATGGGGGGGGCCTCGGGTGGTCAAACACATATCTCGATTCTCCAGCACACAGCAAGCTAACGGTCCAAACGGGGGAAATAATAAAAACAGAGCAACGTACCTTCCCGATGCCTCAGTTCCAGCTCGGACAAAACAATTCATCCTTTTCCTGATTTGAGACAAGGTTTTAGTTTTCTACAGGAACGGATGGGACATTCTCCTCATCATGATGGTGTTGTCTTTTTTTTTTCCAGTCTCATTCCTGTGTCAGTGACGTTCACTTCCTGTTTCCCATCCCAACAGAAGCTGCTGCAGCAGCGGTGACTCCATAGTCTGACAGGCAGGGAGGAGAAAGTCCGGTCAGTTGTTCATACGGTCACTGAACTCAGTCAACTTGGATACAAGACAATAGAGTGAACAACTACTGTCCATATCACTTTATTGTCCTGTGTAATCATGGACAGTGTACGAGACAATCGGCGCCTGGACATAGCCATGTAAAAGGCCCCCACCTCTGGAAGTCTTCACTGATTTGTAGTCAGCGCCGTCTTGTGGTTGTTTTGCGTCTATTTATCTGGTTTTAGCCATTTTGTGTTCATCTTTACTCGTTTGGCAGTCATTTTGCACCTATTTCTACATTCGGTATCTAAGTTTGTTGTTGTTTTGCATTTCTTTTCTATTTTTGTTATATTTCTGTAGTTGTTTTCTGTCAGTGGGGTCTTTTCTTTTTAGTGATTTTGTCTCTGCAGTGGTTTTGTGGTTATTTAGCATCAAAATCTCTCTTTTTATGGCTTTTTGTAATAGTTTTGTAGTTATTTCATTGACTTTGACATAAAGGTTAACAGTCCCAACGATTCTGGTGATAGATTAATCATTATAATCATGTATCAAGCAAAAACATTCAGTGAACACAAATGTTGGGAGTTTCTATTTTGGTGTATATTATTGCAAACTGAAAATTATTTAATCGGTTTATTTTTTATTTTTTTTACTTAACAGGGAAATCAGAGTCTGAGGCAGACTGTGAGATGTGGTTGAAAGCTGTGGATAAAGCTAGTTAATGCACCTTGAGTAAAGATTTTTAACTTTGCCAAACTACTGATTCCAGTGGTTAGGCATTCAAGAGATCTGAAGGCATCACCATTGGTTTCTAGAAACCCGTGAAACATTTTTTCACTTTTTCTAGTGGCTCAACAAGTAAAAAATTTGTGTTTACCAGTTTTGCACATTAGCTTTGTACATGCATATTTCATTAATGTTAAAAGATAAAATTGAACAATTTCTTTGTCTTGGGCCAAAGAAGATAGACAAAGTGATGTTTTTCAGATGTATGAGTTTATATTATAACATAACTTTTCAACAGTATTCAATGTTACAAAAAAAATGTTAGTGAATTTTTTACTAACTCCTTCAACATTCAGAAACAGAAAGCTTTACTGTGATTTTACAAAACTGACTATCAAACCATTTTCTTCAGTTCTTACTACGCAACAGTACCATCTATTGATTATCATCAGTAATGTCATTTAAAAACTCATTTTGGATGACTTGGGCTGGAGATGTGGGATGAAAATCGACAAAACTCTGTGAATAATCATTCCTAACTGGAAATGTCTATCCAACTTCCTGATAATTAAATGATCATTAAAAGCTTAATTAGCTGAGTGTGTGCTTCTTTCCCAATATGGTAATGTAATGTTTCCCTCATCTCAGCCTGCTGATTATGATCAAACAAGCTGAAAATCATTTCTCTTAATAGCTCATTAATCAAATGACTTGTTGTAATTCAGTGGGACAGAAACCTAGCAATCTGAGCCTAAAATAAAATACCAGCAACCTGTTATTGAAAGACAGCATCCTGCTTAGTTTGTTGCCTGTATTCCAGCCTGTCCTGGTACAAAACAGTTTGAACCTGCTCATATTTTTTCCAGGCTGTGGTAGAAACCAGTGTCCCTGCGGTGCTGTTGGACTGGCATGTTTCTCCTGGTGCTGCTGACTTTCTCCAGGTCGATCTCCACCAGCACCATTCCTGGCTTCTCCCCTCCACAGTCACCCAGCACTTCACCCCAGGGGTCCACTACCAGGGTGTGGCCGTACGATGAGCGTTTCTCATGGTGCCGACCGACCTGCGCTGCAGCCAAGACAAAGCACTGGGTCTCGATTGCCCGTGCACGGAGTAACACCTGCAAACAAATGCATTTGAAGTACATTTTTAGTTGAGGTTGCTTGGGTTCATATCTCATAATCCAGTCACAAGCAGCTTGAGTAATTAAATAAACAATTAGCTGTTTACCACCTCCCAGTGAGCGGCTCCTGTTGCTACAGTGAAGGCTGACGGGTATGTCAGGATCTCAGCCCCATGCCTTTGCAGAGCCAGTGATAACTCAGGGAATCTTAGGTCATAGCAGATGCCTAAACCCACCTATGGCAACAATATAAAAAAGGTCAGAACAAACTGTTCTTAATGTTTAACTGCAGTTGAAAAACCCAGAGTAAATCAACAACACAGGTGGACATTTTCTCCATGAAATTCAGTAGAATGAAAAATGTTTTGAACTAGAATATTTTGCCTCTTTGATTCTCAAACTGTTAAAAAAAATCTACTTTATCTCGTGCAAAGTAAACAGACAGCTGAGCCCCTATATGGTTTAACTATTTCCAAGCAAAACTAAAAAGTCCTCATCTAAAATGTGTAGTTCTTTCCAATGAGTCTTATTTTGTGCTTTTTGCATTTTGGCTTCAAAGCTAAAACATATTTTTACATTTATTGCAGTTTTCTGTGACAGTATGAACCTCAAAAGGAACACACAATATCAGGAATTCATGTACATTTCCAGGTCTGCTTGGTGGTGGTTAATTCTGTATCTCATTAAATGACACCTTGCCAATGGGAGTTTGGACTGGAGACACGAGGGACGGTCCAGGGATGGTGAAGGCACTTTCTTTAAGAGATATTCTTTTTTCTGGCAGTTCCACATCAAACAAATGGGACTTCCTGTAGACTGTGACAATCTCACCTGTGGGTGTAACAAAGTGTCAACATGAATATTTGTGTGTACTCCAAGAAATCATCAAATGGAAAACATGGACCGTGGGTCTTTAAAAGTATTTCATAAGCTCTTGTATTAGCTAGGGTTGTTGTTGTGAGCATGTTTCTGTTTGTGTAAGAGAGTGAGTGAAAGTAGTCATTGTTAAATGGACAGTACCCTTATCATTAATTATGATGTGACTGTTGTAGATTCGCCTGTCGGTCTCCCAGTCATGTCCTCGTTCATGAAATCCTCCAAGAGACAGCCACACCTCCAGCTTCCTGGAAGAAAGAGAGGTTAAGAGGTATAGAAATCAAGGGCTGATTGATTCTTATTTTGAAAAAAAAAAAGCCGGACTATAGAAACAGGAAACTGTTTTAAGGCATGGCTATCTACTGATGGTTGGAGTTTCACCCCAATCTTTCTTCAGTAGCAGAAAAAATATCTGACTTTGTATGAGGTTTAGAAAATGTTTCCTTGAAATATAAACAGAAACTGTTGTGTCTACCTGGCTAGCTGAATGTATCTTGATACTATGTCTCCTGTTAGGCTCTCAGACAGCGACAGTGTTTCCTCTCGACTGGATCCAATATAGTCAAAGCCTTCAGGCAGGAAGACCATGCTAGCCCCTTGCTCCTTGGCATCCTCCACCAGCTGTTTACAGGCAGTGAAGTTGGCCTCTTTGTCAGATGTGGCCATCACCTGACACACTGCAGTGAGTGGTCGTGGTACACTGGACATCCTGCTGGGAGAAGAATTATTATACGGGATGTCAGTTGATCATTAACTGCTGCTCTGACTTTGTTATCTAAATATTTAAGATGACAGTTTCATTAAATAGAAAACACATTGTAATACATACTTAAAAATGTTATTTTTACAACATTGAACAACTATTTTTATCCTGACTGAGGGATTTCAGTGCGCATGTTCTTTGTACCAGTACAAATGGCAATAAAGTATCTTAAAAATTGAAATTAGCAACTACCTTTTTTGAAAACAAGCTTTAACACGTGTTGATGGTGACATTTGTTCAAGTCATGGTGACCTTACATTTCCATCTTAGTTGCAGACATTTGCAAATATCAGCTAATAAAATTTCGTTGTCAGAGTATTAAACAGACAGCCCAAACCTGTAATGCAGCTGGGCCCGTGGTTTCCAAACTGGGAAAGAGACCAAATACTTTGCAGATGATCCCAAAATGCGCCTGGTCGTAAACATTGGTCTGGGGTGACGCAAAAAACAACACGTCACCGTTTAAACCATTATAGTAACATTTTAATTTTAATTTTAATTGTCTTTTCTTTTCCGTCCCGTTCCGTTCAATCCAGTCCAAGTCCCCTCAAGAAAAGCGTCTTCTTCCTTGTTATTTGTATTCTTCTGATGATGATGTTTATTGGCGATTTGCAAGCAAACTTATGGTGCATTAGCGCCGCCTGCTGGGCTGGAGTGTGCAACTGTTATTTGTCTGTGGCTAGAAACCGGCACACTGGCTCTACCTCCCGGGGAGTGTTTATGTTTGTGTGATTATTAAGGTGCTTATTGCAAAAACAAGCAGCAACAGGGGATGAAATTGCTGATAGGGGTTTAATGTACAATTCTAAAATAAGTAAAGTAAAACAGAAGGTACAGATAATCATCTGTACCTAAGTACAAGAGACTACTTGAGTAAATGTACAAGGTACGTTCAACCACTCACCACTGCCCTTAGTTATTTGCCAGTTTTGGTTATCTAGAAACAGCCCAAGGTATGTCTAAGCTTTCCTGCTTTATATGGCATTAGCAATTTGGGAAGCATTCATTTTTTTTCTTTGAGGATTTGCTTCCTTTCTGAAAAAAAAATGAAATTATTGTCAGAGCATTTTTTTTATTTGCTAATTATTTGTTCACCTGCTGCACGTGCTTTTACCTAAAATGTAGAGTAAATAAAATATAAGGTAAAAACTACTTAATGTCGACAGTTTTTATAATTTGAACGGAGAATAAACAGAAGATTGTTTCTCCACGCTGGACACCGTTTCCACACAGGCATCACATGAGGCTGCTTTCCACATCCTGCCTGGGGTCCTCCTCAGCAACACCCTTCCAAGATGGCAGCCAACAGTAGCAACACGGGTAGCAAGTCTAGCAACAGTGCCGGAGGAAAACAGTCCGGTCCTTCAGCCGAACAGGTACTCTCACCTCCACCGCAGTCCGATTTAGTGGCAACAGTCGTTGTCGGTGGCGTTTAGCCCTGTCGGGTGAAACTAAAGCCGCGGATCTGACCCACAGCTAGCCAAAGCTAACTTTAGCTCCTCAGTCGCTATCGTTCTGCTTTCTCACCACAAAACGGCACAGCAGAGACAACCAGAGTGAATCCGAAAACAGTCTTTGCATTTATACAGAATTTTCCCCTGGTTTATGTTTTTGACGAACTATTTAATACGGTCCAGGTACATTAGAGAACACGCCTCTAATGTGATGGTGTGGTTCAGTGAACGAATCTTCCCCAGACAGTAGAGGGAAGATATTTTTAACCCTGAAGACCACCCAGACCCGTTTTACTAAAGTCAGGCAAGTTATTAAGTATTCAGTTACTCTGTTACAAAACTCCTGCATTCAAAGGGCTACGTTTGTGAAAGCACAAAACTGTTATCACGAAAATGCACTGGCAGCAGGGCTGCAATTAGCTGCATATTTTAATCTTCAGTTCATTATTAGTCTGACGATTATTTTATTGATTTATCAAGGACTCTAGTTTATAAAGCGTCAGAAAATAATTAAAAACGTCCATCTCAATTTCATATTACTCAAATTGACCAATTCAGACAGCATGTTTTGTATATGCAACAGAAAGAAGTCCAAACCTTACATCATAGTGACATAAATCACAGAAAACAGCTGATCATAAGAATAAGAGGCTGTAACTGGAGATTATTTAGTACTTAAATAATAAAAAGGAGTAATTTGTTATCAGAATTAGTACTGATTGATCTTCTCTCAACCATATTTTTTCAGTTACATTGAAAGTATCAAAAGTAACAGTTGTCATATTTTAATCAACAGCTGTTTTGATAATATTTAAATTATTATTCAAGCTAAAAAAGCCAAAACATTTGTGGATCCAGCTTATCAAATATGAGAATTTGCAGCTTTTCCTGGTTTTGCATTGTAGTAAATGGATTATTTTTAAGTTTTGTACTGTTGGTTGGACATAGGATATTTTGATGGGCATTTATCACTCTTTTGATTTAATTAATCAACATTAAAATTAAGATAGTTGCGAAATTTGTTCTTGTCTGACAGGTGGTGGCAACATTTCAAAGGATGCGTCAGGAGCAGCGCAGTATGGCTTCTAAAGCTGCAGAGTTGGAGATGGAGATTAACGAGCACAGGTTCCCACCTCTGCTTTACTGTCTATTGTCTCTTCTTTTAAATAATTGATTAACTGTCTGCTACTGACCGAACCGCTGTGCTTAAAGGTTTATAGACTGTGTGCTTGTAGCCTATTTTTAGACAATAATAATATGCCAGTTTCACTACACATATACAGCCTGAGAATACTTCTGTTTATTATTGAAGTACAGTTTTCAAAGCAGAAAACTGACCAGTTGAGTGGATCTTTACAGTGTGTTGGTAGAATAGTTTTTAATTTTTACCATCATGGGTCTTCCATTCAGCTTAGTAATTGACACCCTGAAGGAAGTGGATCCTTCGAGGAAATGCTTTCGTCTAGTCGGAGGAGTGTTGGTGGAGAGGACGGTTAAAGAAGTTCTACCAGCCTTGGAAAACAACAAAGAACAGGTAATGGATGATAAAAGAAAAACAAATGTTGTAGAACAGTATCTGGAGTCATAACTTATATAAAGTGCCATCATTAAAACTGTTAGCGCAAACATGACAATGTTGTAATGTTCAAAACATACAGGTGGAGAAAACAACTTAAGACAAATTTAATTTTAGTAGAACATCTCACCTTCTTCCCTTTTTGTCTCCGTAGATCTCCAAAATAATTGAGTCCATCAACACACAGATGCAGGCAAAAGGACGGGAACTCACAGAGTACAGGGAACGCTACAACATCCGGTTGGTCGGGGAGGGTGAAGGCGAGACACAAGGCCAATCAGCGGCGTCCTCCAGGAACAGCGAAGGAGGCGTGTCCAAAAGCGGTGCTGGTGTTTTAGTGTCATAGTTTGTAATGAGTGAGGGTGACAGTAGGGCTTTATGATTTTTGGAATAAACATAGTTGGAGTCACAGAATCTAGGTTCAAAAACAGAACTCTTTATAGGATAACTTTGGATTTGAAGGTTACTGAAGTTTCTGCTAAACATAAGGCACTTGGTAACATAAGTCAACTGAAACAGACAAATTCAAACAGCATATGTGCTCTGCTTTTGTGTGTTCAGTGTGAAGGCAAGTGGGTGTAAAATTTAAAATTGTTTTTACATTTGGCTTTCAGTGAATCTGTCTTTTTTTTCAATTGCTGAAATGCTGTGGCATAATTTCAACAGTTATTTTCAAGCATTTTAATATTTGTTTTGTCTTACTCTGAAAAATTGTTTGAGACATCAAGAAAATACCAGACAAATGAGTACACACAGTTATCAAATAAACACTAGATAATTTCCAGTAAACATGCTTTTGTGTTTTGTAAAATAATTTAAAAATGTGAAAAAATAAAAGCCGATTTCATAGGGCCCTAAAGCAGGTTGAAGCTGTGTAAAAGGTCACCCTTGTGGAAGCAGGACAGGCCCTGGAGGGCATTCTGACAGCATGTGTTATGAGCACAAACGAGATTATACTGTAAACATGTTACTATAGATCAAAATGAAAAGCGTTTTATTCACAACTAATAAAATTGTATTTGTTATTAGGTCATGTGCAGAAAGGCCCCTTTGTTAATTCTCATGTGAGGTCAGTTTGTGCTCATGGGTTACAAAAGTACAAGATTAGTGAGCGACCAGAAATGACTCCTACTACCGCATCTTAATAATAAAGTCCTGTTATTGAAGCCACAATAAAACTTGTCATATTCTTTTTGATCTAGAGCACACACAGTGTATTTAGGACAAGAATATTGCATTTATCAAGTTAGGAACTAAGATAATGTCATTGAGTAGGTTACCGGTTTTGCCTAGTGCCATACCTACGTAACTACATGTGGAGGGAAGCACAATATCAGCAAAACAAGCTTTCGACGAGGATGGGATTCGAACCCACGCGTGCAGAGCACAATGGATTAGCAGTCCATCGCCTTAACCACTCGGCCACCTCGTCTGTTGGCAGCCTTCGGTAAGAACTAACTTATTATGTAATAAGTATAATAAAATAAAAACAAATAAAATATGTTGCTGTGATATGAAAATCTTCGTTCTCGTGTAAATTCACAAGGTGGAAATAACCGTCTATTCTCAATCCAGCCGTGAACCAGTTCAGCTAAAAGCTAGCCAGCTACATTGCTCCTGGATAAACTTTAGCGGCGCTTTTACTCTAGTCATTACAGTTAAACCTATTACACATCGACATGCGCCGCTGTCGCAACAGCCGAATCGAAGAGTGGCAACAGCTGTACTGTGTTGGATGGAGACCAGACAACTGGACCAGTTTCATTGTTTTCACTGTCTATAGCCTTTTGAAAATCTGGGGCAGCGCTGCCACTTACCAGCACAATATGCAGTCATGTATTCGTTGCATTTACAGCCTAATAGGCTGTAGTATTATCAGTGTAATAGCAGTGTAGGTAACGTTAGCTAGGACAGAAATAGACAGCTCTCAAGGAACCTGCTTTGTGTGTAGTAATCGGCAGTTTGCTGTTTCTCTGGGATGCATTTCTCCAAGAAATGTTCCGCCTTCAAAGTGGTGCTGAGTGCTCTGCTGATAGTGGCGCTCCTACAACTCATATACCTGTCCTTCCTGTCCAGGTTTCACGGTAAACAGCAACAGTACAGATACTCTGAGCTCTTTGGAGGCTCTGGAGCCAAGAAAAATGCGCATGCCGAGAAAAACTCGCGGAAAGAGCGTCTGAGGTACTCGCTGTCCACTGGTGGGATCTTCGACAACAGTGGTCAGTATCGGGTGTACAAGAACTTGATAAAAAGTGATTTCACCACAAACCAGAAACCAGGATCCGACCCTAGCCACAATGTCCTGGCGTTAGCCACACACACTACCATCAACAACCTGCATCACCTGGAATCTCTTCTGGAGAGGTGGCAGAACCCACTCTCTGTGGCCATATTCGCACATGGGCAAGATGTCAAGTTTGCCACAGCTCTGGTCTATGCACTCAGCTTCTTCTGCCCTCAGATCCAAGCCCTAGTGGACTTCCATCTGGTATGCCTCTCAGGAGAGATGGCTAGTTTCCCTGAACAGGACCGTGAGCATTTTGCAGGACTTGAGGACTGTGCCTCTGTGTTCTCCAGGCTGGAGACCCACAGTGATAAATACAAGAACTATGCCATCAGTGGAAACATCTCCTACCCCAACAACCTTCTTCGTAATGTTGCTCGAGGAGGAACAGAGTCCTCTTACATCCTGGTCATTGACATCGACATGATGCCGAGTGCTGACCTGCACCAGCAGTTCCTGTCCATGATCATGAAGCGCGAGGCAGCAAGTGATGAAGTGTTTGTGTTGCCTGCTTTCGAGATCCGCCACGCCAGGAAGATTCCTGCCACAAAGGCCGAGCTGGTCCAGCTCTACCAGGTGGGTGAGGTTCGGCCGTTTTATGAAGAGCTGTGTCCTCGCTGTCAGGCTCCCACCAATTACTCACAGTGGGTTAACAGCCACGTCAAAGAGACAGGCACCCTGGAGGTCGCCTATATGCTCACCTGGGTGGACCCCTGGGAGCCTTTCTACATCGGGCCCCGCACTGTGCCCCTCTATGATGAGAACTTCAAGCAGTATGGCTTCAATCGCATCAGCCAGGTCAGCACACTATGATTATGTAAAGAAATTTCTAACTTGTAGTCCACTTTTTCTAGCTGCTGAAGTTAAGATATGTTTGTCAGATGTGAACATTATCTAATGCATATTTGATTGGCAGGTGTACAGGAGTAACTGGCATACTCTCAGCACTAGAAAAGGATTGTTTTGGTCATATCTACCTTCTTTTGCAGAGATGAGATGATAACAGGGGATGTTTCAACCAAAATATACATTTCTAATGTGTGAAATGCAGATAGGTCCTGGGGCACCATCACAACCTTGTCCTGAATAACATAAAATTATCATCTGATGTATATTTTATATTGTTTTTGAAAACGTCTTCCACTCATCTTCCTCATGCTGTTTTTTTTTAACCATATTTCATCTCTTCTCTTCACATCCTCTCTGTCCTTCTGTCACTTTCTATCATTCTCTTCTACCTCTCTCCTCCTCTCCTGTCCCTCTGCTCACTCCCCACTTCCACATCAGCCTTCTCATCCTGTCTTTCCGTCTCCCTCCAGGCCTGCGAGCTCCATGTGGCAGGATACCGGTTCTCTGTGCTGAGCTCAGCCTTCGTGGTGCATCGGGGCTTCAAAATCCAGGGGGAGTTCCATGCCAGGAAAGATGAGGAGAACAAACGCAACCGGGCTCTGTTCCGCAGCTTCAAAGAGGGCCTGAAGTCCAAATACCCATCCTCCCCCAGACGATGCTGAAAGATGATGAGGATTCTGTATCCTGCCTGTATCAGTCTCTAACGAAATCAGTATTCTGCTGAAATGATGGACGTACATTTTTCTTATCCTAATTTTTCTGTGATTTCCTGTGATGATGGCACAGTAGCATCTTAAGATAATCCAGCTCCTGGCTTTATTTTAAGTCTCTCTGACAATGAGCATGCTCTCCGAGGATTTCAGAGAGCGTTGTGCTAGTTGGGACTGAAAAGAAGAAACGATCATGCAGTGGAAAACTGGCCAGTCACTCTTAACATTACAGTTTTTTAATCAAACACATATTTAAAACCTAGATGACACTGACTGACTGACGTTACAAGCACATGTTCTATTTTAAAACATTTTTGAGCTTGTCTGTAGGCAAAAATAAACACAAAAGGCCTGTTTCCAGCAAAGGAACCTTCCCAGAGGAACAGGAACCTTTTGTGGAACTTACACTATGTTCACATGACAGGCCTTGGTGTTCAATTCTGATCTTTTTGTCAGATCCAGTATTTTTCTGTTCATGGTTCACATTCATGTATCCAGCTCCAGTGTGAACAGAGGTCTTAAACTGCCATGCATGCACAGAACAACGTCATTTGTGCAACGGTCAAATCGCACAATTTCCTCACAGACTGTTGGGTTACAACATGTTTCCTCCATCTTGGCGTGGTCAGAATGTGAAGTGTCTTCATCTCTCCACTGACCCCCATTGCTGCTGTTGCTGTCCTCCATGTTTATTTTAACTGGTCTGTGAAACCTAACGCAGACTGATGACAACAGGCGCAGAGTGAATCAGTGGAAAACCCACATGAATTCTGATCTGACCGTTCTGACAGAGGTCGCACGGTCAGAGATGGGATATGAATTGCATCTAAGACTACATATGCAAGTGGCCCAGATCTGATTTGAAAAAGAAAAAAAATAGGATTTGCTTTGTTCACATCTGTGAAAAGATCAGATCTGAGTCACTTGAACGGGGTAAAAATCTGATTTCAGTCAGATTAATTCAGTTTTATTTGTATAGCGCCAAATCACAGCAAAAGTAAACTCAGGACACTTTACAAAGTGAGGTCTAGACCTTACTGTTATCAATATTATTAGGGAAAACCCAACAAATCCCCCTTGAGCAAGCACTTGGTGACAGTGGGGAGGAAAATCTCCCTTTAACGGAAGAAACCTCAGACAGACCCCGGCTCTTGGTGGGCGGCCTTCTGCCTCGACCGGTTGGGGTGAGTGGATAGAGGAGAGAGAAAAGAAGAAAAGCAACAAGACACTAAACAATCAAACACTAGTCAGGCTGATGTGGCTGGTGACTGCTCATCAGAAGGGGAAAGAAACTCAGAGCATCATGGGGCCCCCAGCAGCCTAGGCCTATAGCAGCATAACTAAGGGAAGGCTCAGGGTCACCTGATCCAGCCCTAACTATAGGCTTTATCAAAAAGGAACGTCTTAAGTCTAATCTTAAAGGTAGAGAGGGTGTCCGCCTCCCGAACTGAGACTGGGAGTTGGTTCCATAGGAGAGGAGCTTGATAGCTAAAGGCTCTGCCTCCCATTCTGCTTTTGTGGACTCTAGGGACCACAAGTAAACCTGCACTCTGAGAGCGAAGTGCTCTGTTAGGATGATAAGGCTCTATGAGGTCTTTAAGATACGATGGAGCCTTGTCATTAAGGGCTTTGTATGTTAGGAGAAGGATTTTAAATTCTATTCTGAATTTTACAGGGAGCCAGTGGAGAGAAGCTAATATGGGAGAGATATGATCTCTCTTGCTAGTTCCTGTCAGTACTCTGGCTGCAGCATTTTGGATTAACTGGAGGCTTTTTAGAGACTCACCATGTAGTCTGAACGTAGCTTTAGTTCCTCTACCTGTTAGTCCTTGTGAATTTTTTTGCCAAACAGCGATGTACTCAAGCCACCAGATGGCAACAGTAACTTGAGCATCACATGCTGGGTTGCTGTGAATATTTTAGTCTGAAGTGAGTGAATGATAGAAACACTACAGCCGAACACAGGGATTACACAACACCAGCACTGTTTGGTGCTCAGAGGGATGCGAATTGACTCTGCACAACAGCTGTCAACACGTTTCATAAGTTTTCAGAACCCCATGAGTGCTTGTTCTTGCCTCAGACTGTCTGAGATGATTGCTCACACATCATGAGGCCAACTTTATATAGAGATATTGTACAACACTGTGGAAAAGTGCTGTTATAACACTGAGGATCTGACACTGGTAATCTGTTGAGTTGTTTTTGTTTTTTTTCCCACCTCTTGAAGTAGAGTATATGGTGTAGCCAGTGAGCTACAGGTGGTAATGTAGCATGTTTAGTGGGTAGAAAGAACATTTTGGATAATCAAAATGTAAACCACAAACAAAGCAGCCCATATTGTCAACAGGACTGCTTATCAAAAGCATCACTAGCGAAGAAATAGCTTATTATTACCCACTGGTACATAGAAACAGTATTAAACCTTGACACTCTCCTCATGTCTGTTTAGTGAAAATGCATATAAACAGTATATACAAAAGACGTGTGGTTACTTTTAATTGTTCAATTGTTATGTAATTGTGAGAATTAGTTTTTTCTTCTTCACTTGTAGTGTTTACCATATACAGTATTTATTGTGAAAACATTTTCTATTAACCGGAATCCTTTTTTAATTACCTCAAGCAGGAAAACTGTGTGTTTGGTGCAAAAAATGGTTTGGTAGTTAATGTTTATTTAGAACCGCTGTAAAACCATTTTATTTGGTATTTTTGGAGTGAGACCAATTTGAACAAATTATCTTGTGGCGTGGTGCTTTATTTCTAACGTGTCTTTCCTCATTTGAGACTGCTTTTTTTTTTTACTATTTATTTTTTAGTGTCTGTTCAAAAGGTATAATGCCTGATTTGTATTGTTGGAGTTTCTATTAAAGCTACTGGATGACCTTTTTGACCCATATTTGTCACCTATTCATTATTCAAGATCATCAGTTTTTACAACTACTGAATAACATCTTGGACAAGAAAGCTCTCTGAGCACTTGTAAATGCAAAAATCCAGTCAATTAACATCACCAGAGGGATTTGTAATGTCAACAGAGGGCCAGGAATCCAAGGAAACATGATCAACTTGTTCCTAACATAACTAAGTAGATTTGTCTCATTTAACCTGAATTTGTGTGTGGCATTAGTAATAATGGTAGTAGTAATATTGTTGGTCATTCGCAGTGAGAACAACTACAAGGTATCAGTAGCGGTATCGTTCACTGCGCACTTGACACTGCTGCCATCAACCTGTGGTGTAACATGGCTTAAGATGGAGGTTTTAATGTATCTTTGCACTAATAGCATGTGATGGGTGATTACAGGGTGAGTCGGGTCAGCATCCAATTAAAAGCTCCTATTTAGTAATTAAGATTTGTACTGAACTGGACCTTGAGGAGTTTTCAGTAAGGCTCCACTTTGTAATGGACTGAGTAACCTGTACAGTAACAATAACCATCTACACCACCAGCATGTGCAACTGCATTTCCAAACTTTTTAACTGCTTTTCATTTTATCTCTCTATGACAAAACATTTTTAGGGTGATCACACGAAAAACATCTGTGTAGCGTTAACATCGCCTAAGTGTTGCTCGGTGAGCCGACCATCTGTTGGTAAAGCAGAGCACATGACGTTCGGCGCTTGACAACTCTGTGAGACGTGGCATTTTGTGGCTAAGCCTGCATTACCGGGCTCAACAATAAGCCAGGCACACGAGAGCTAGTAGCACGCAACTCCATGCTCTGGCTTTTGGATCGGCTTTCATTGGGCACACCTAATCAAGTCGTATGTCTTTGCTAAAAATCTGACACTTTTGCTTTCAGGTCAGTTTATCACACATTCCTAAAGATAAGTCGTTACTCAGACTTACCAATATTTTACAGATATTTATTCATGCATGTATAAAAGCTTTACCTATTGCTATTCAAAGGTTTTCTCCTCTCACTCAAGCTACATAAGTACTTTTCATCTGGTTTAGGTATAAATACATACATGCAGCTCCTTAAAAAATTACTACTCTACAAAGTTTCATCTAGCCATGGAAGATGCAGAAATGTTGGGGGGGGGGGAGGAGGAGAGGCAGGTTTGGTGAGGTAAAGTGGGGTTTATCTGGACAGCCTAGGGAGTGAAGGCTTATCTGGGTCAGAGAGCTTTATGACATAAGCAATTATGGCTTGTGTAAGCTAGCAGGAGGGAGGCCTCCCACCATCTAGGTTAGCTCTTCTTGGGGTGGGGGGGCAAGGGGTCAACAAACATGGACTGCAGGCATAGAGTCTTCCCAGATATGGGTCATCGAATGGGTCAGTGACCCATTTTGGTGAAAGGAATTTGCTAAAAGAAATGTGTGTGCAAATGAATTGGTAGTTTGTCCCTGCAACATGTTCAACAGCAGTCTGAACAGAAAAGCACTGCAGAAGACATTTATGCCTCTCGGCTTAACTCCAGCGACTCCTTCTAATGAGCCACTTGACTGGAAGGATTTACAAATGATTAGGCCAAATGGTTTAGAGAAATGGCTGAAGAGACTGCAGGAGCCATTTTCAGTTCGGTGTATATGTTTGTGTTTACACAGATACATCTGAATTTGGGATTTTGGACAAACAGGTTTGTTTCTCCTAAAAGCAAACATCACACAGTAGCAGTCCCTCACTGGCTTTTTACATACGGCAAATAGTCAGTGTAGAGATGTTCACATTTCCTGTATAAATGATGTGTTTACTAAAGTAACTCTTGGGGATGGGGGGGTTCAGAATACAGTATATTATTACAGAAAACTGACATAAATCAGATTACGATTACCAATACGTGTGTAAAGTTTCAAAAGTTCTGTAACAAATTACACATTTCTGTCATAAAAATATAAGTAGGAGGGCTTGAGTGGCCGTCAAGGTGCATTTAATAAATGCCAAAAAGTTCAGACAATATGATTTAGTCCACTAAGTCAACTAATCATTTGAGCTTCAACATTATAGTACTCTTTTAATTGTTGTGTATCATTGTTCTACAACGCCCTCCTCCAGAAACACACTCCACCTTGCTTTCTCCCTTTATAACCTCGTTGCGTCTCTTCGTGTGTGATGTCACATGTTAATTACAGGTAGGTTTTTTCAGCTAGGGGCACAGACATTTCTCGAGACAACCACAACAGATTGTAACCACAGGCTAAGCATGTGTCTCTCTGAGACGCAGCCAGCCGTTTCACTTAAACAAGTGAAGGCTTAGCTGTCATCAGTGCCAGCTTTGGGAGAAGTGTACTTGTCTGCTTACAGAAAAGTCCTCTCAGGCAAATGACATGCATATCAGTCTGTCTCTAAACCTGGTGTTCTTGGACACCTGGGCTGCCTGCATTTTAAATGTGTCCAGCTAAAGCCAGACTATGTGGGCTGGAGGACAGAAGTAATGAGACATGTCACTGCCTGGGGAAAAGAAAAGGAAGACTAACAGATAGAGGTAATCCTTCTCACCAAGCTAACGCCTCTTAGCCTCCCACCCCTGCTGTCACGTGAAGCCACCAGGAAGAGAGGCAACAGACGCATACATCCAGACACAGTGAGTTAATTCTGCTTCAATCGATCACAATCAATCGGTAACAGATGATCGGAGCTATGATACAATTACCCGAAGGTTTGCACAACACAAACAAAGATTATACATGAAGGATATCAGAGGTGTTATCGAGCGTTAGTACTGATGTGATAGAAAGCAAATCAAATATGGATTTTCCTTACTCTTGGTACTGACAAAAACTAGCACTAAGGTTTTAAATTCACAGATTTTACTGCTTTGGTATCAACAAACTTGGCTGGACACCTGCTCAGTAAAACGGTTATAATTCAGGAGATTAAGTGGGATTTATATGACAGACCAAACTTTAGTTCAGCTGTCAGCCCTAGTCTCAAAGGATCTCACAAACTGACTTTAAATAAAATCAATATAAGCCAATAATGAGGAGGGCTGTTTGTGTTTTCACTATTTTTACAGCCCTGATGTCAGAGTGTGTCCAACGCCTTTGTAGGCACAACAACAAATCCTGCCTGTGACATTGGTTGTAGGCCTCACTCTTTTTTTTATACAACATATAATAAAGTATCATGTAATAACTAGGTTGCATTAGCTATAGGGAGTAGAGTTATACAGACAGTTATACGCCCAGACAGACATGCAGAGATGTATCTCTATTTTACAGCCCTACAAAAAAAAGACAAATTATTCTTTCATTGCTTCTTCCTTCCTGACGTCTACGAGGTCTTTCTGTTGAGGCCCTGACAGCATCAGTAGTACAGGACGAGCTGGGCCGGGCAGACCAGAGTGGATCAGGAGGAGGTAAGTCACCAAAGCAGGAATTAATGAGCATTATCGTATTAGGTAAGAATAAGTCCCACCTTAAATCCCTCAGGATTCCTGAACAACTCCAGTAGCACCTGTGACATGTGATGGAGGAAGGCAGCAGAGGGAGAGGATGGTTTTGTGTGTGTGTGAAAACGCAAACAATGTCTTATAAGAAAATTATACAATACTGAACTGAAACAGAATAAATATTAGTTTTAGTTAAGTTACTCAAATCAGCCTGAGAGAGTGTTTGGTTTATTTGCCATATACTAGAGACACTAAGTCAGGTGGTGACACCTCATCTGTACTCGTTATCTTATGCAATGTGCAGCGTCCATCAGCCTGATGTTTACTTTAAATTATTTCAAAATTCACACGCATCTTTGTTTTATATCAAATTTACATTCACAAAGGGAGAAAGTAGAATTTGAGAAAAGGACATTTTTTAAAGTCACATCGGCCTAACTGCCAAAACAATTCACAACAAAACAGGGATGAGACGTTTGACTTTCTTTCATCCGATTCTGTCAGAAAAAAGACTTTCCTGTGTTTTTGGTGATCTGAACACCAAGTCTGAAAATGGCTTTGTGAGCTCAGCCTGTTACATCAGCTACTGATGCTGTTGCTCGCGCAGTTAAATATTGGTATTTAAAGGTGTGACCACAGTCAGCAAACAAGAAAGCAAATTTGATTTGCTGGGGCTATTTTTTAAAGGCTTAAATTCGAGTCTGCCAGCAAACCATGAGCTTGTAGTAAGCTTCAACACAAAACATGATCCTGTCTGGGGGTGGCTCGTTATACTGGAAGCTACAACAGCTCCATCCACCAGAGAACGATACCTGGACAGAACATCTCATCCCACTAATAATCTCCAGACAGCTTTCCCTTCACACCTTAAAGTGTAAAGCAGCTTGTTGTTCTGACTCATCTATAAATTCACACAGGAGGGATTTCCCCTGGACATGCTAACCACGTGCAGTGACATAGCACTGCATAAGAAAAATGAATTTAGTCATGTGCCACAAGATCACCTACTTTTAAGATTTTCCTTTTGGGTTTCTGATACTTGTAGGGGGGAAATCAAATATCTTAAATATCCTGGAAGAGATCACTTTTATTTTGGTACCTATCTGTATCTGTATGTTATTTAAATGTCTTCTTTATACAGATTGTAAATACATGTATCAAAACTCAGCTGCAGGTGTCATTTAAACATCTACTTGGTTTAAATGTTTAAATGAAACTGCCTGTCAGTATTTGCTGAAAATGTATTTCTATCTCCTGTGTCAATTGGATCCAAAGCTCGTTCTCCTTCTCTGCTCCTCTCACCCCACGGCGATAGATGGGGAAGTCATTTTTGTCGTTAGAGAGTGTCCCTTGTGTGGGGGTGGGGGCGTGGGCGCTGGGTAGGCCTGTCTGAGAGGATACTGCTGTTGAGTTGCAAATGAGCTTGTAATTAGCCCTTACACATTTGCCTGGGGGGAATTAGCGTGTGTGTGTCATTGTGTGTTTTTAACCCATTTTCCATAGTATAAGGGTGACGGTGATAAGCAGATAATACTAAATACTTCTCCTCCCAGTTGCTTGTTAATTGTGTTGGTGTGGATACAGCATGGTAATACCCTCATTCTACACACACACACACAGATGCATGCCCCCCTCTGCCTGTTGGAAAGATCAACAGGTAATTTTAGAGCAGGAGGCAAATGTTTAAGCTGCTATTTAACTATGTCAGGTGGGGTTTCATTATACTGTATATGGATCCAGCCACTGAGGCAGGCAGTGTGTGTGTGTGTACATTAATTTGTAGTTGCTAACAAGTTCATTCTGTTCTTAAATTAAAACACAAAGCCTATAGAACTGCAGGTTCTACTAAACACAGCATGTGTTCCCACAGGACCTGACTGGTTAAACAGTATAGACAGCACTTTTTAAACTAAGATCACATTAAAATAAATCTGGAGGTTTGATTTGATTAAAACATGTCATGACTTTGGGTCACAGAATAAAATGTCCATCCATTTTCTGTCCCTGCTGATCCCAGTCACAGGCCAAACCTATGCCACTAGGTCATAGGCAAGAGGAGGTATGTGGAGAGTCCATCAGAATATACACATCCAGTGGTGAAGAACAGCATGTCCTGCCTGTAAATTATCAATTTAAATTGCATTTAGGGTGGCAATTTCTTAATATTTCAATTACAATTACAAAGATACTGTATATAGTCAACTCCCTGGACCCTCCAACCTTCTACAAACACATACATCATCTGTTCATCCCATCACCATCTTATCATTTATCCTTTTTTAACGGCTTGGGAGCACTTAAGCAGATTTCAGTTCAATCTGCTCACAAAGTGTTAAACAGATTGGGCTGGCACATTTCTTCTAATGAAGGTGAATCTCTGTCTGTATGTGTGTGTGTATGTGTGTGTGTGTGTGTGTGTGTGTGTGTGTGTGACCATGGAGCAAAGTGTCTGAATCTTAGAAGGGTTAGATTAACTGTGACTACCAGCTTCACTGAGCTCATTTCTCCCCTTCTGTGCCAAGTGACAGACTAATACAGACAGACACACATTCATACACACCTCCCTTTCACATTAGACCACCAATCACACCTAGCATTTTAATCTAGATTTAAACTTTAACATGTATCAAATGATTCATTAAGTAATTCTATATGACCTCCACTGAGCAGCATCTCAGGAACAGAGTAGGAAAGGTTCCTCTGTGTCTTGTGCTAAAAGGATTAGTGAACCTATTGACTGACAAGATAATTAACTTATGTCAATTTTGATACATGATTAACTGTAAAGTTAGTTATTCAGTAAATATTTGCTTGTTCTCAATTCTTCAAGATACAGTTATCTGATTTTTACAGGGGGGCTGTAAAAATTCATCTGAGTTCGGACTTTTTTCTCAGAGTCAGAATTTTGAGAAAAAAGTCAGAGTTCCGAAGGGCACCGCGCGCAGGCAGCGTCGCGACGCGGCTCATCGTGTGGCGCGCGTCACATGGCTCCTTCCTGAAGCGTTGACGCACGTTGACGCGCGGCACTTCGCCCCAGTGTGGGGACTTTTCATTGAGAGTAAGGGGTGCGGTGTTGAGTTTAAAGTCAGAACTGTGATTTTTTTCCTCCAAATCTGAAAAAGTAAGAACTCCAATCCTCTCCCATGCGTTTTCTCTGTTAAGTGAATCACTCAAAGTTTTTAACTGTCAGAAAAATGGAGCAACTTGAAGAAAACACTTCATATTGTTATTTACATTTTACTGACACGATCGTAAAAATATATATCACAAGCTAAAAAAGCTACTTTTTAAGATAAAAGATTACATGCAGCCCTTTCCCTAAACAGAAATGTTGCACAACCTCTGTGAGAACTATAGGAGGTTGAGAATTTTTTTATATAAGTGGATTAAAATTTTATTGCGTGAGTAATAAAAAACAATTTGGAAATATCCAGAGCAAACACTCTCTATCCCTTAGTGTCTGGTAGGCTGGTATCTAGGGGGAACTTAAGCCCTTCACTACCAGATTATCCTTTACCTGACTGCAACCTTTATGTAAAGCCTCATATTCACTAATCTATGTCTGCCTGTAGGCTTTAAATGATATTGTAAATCAAAATGTTTTGAACTTAACCTTCTTTATTCGTTCTTTGGCTAACTGATGCTTGAAAAGTTGCACTTTTCTCTGGGTTCTTATATGCATATAACTTGTAAGCATGTTTGCATTCTAGCTGACAGATGCTTGCAGGGTCCTTAACCTGATTAATAAGAAAAATTTCCTAAGACTGATTAATGAGCTACCGAGATCAGAAGGATTGAACGGTCCGTGTCCTGACGTGTCCTGGCGTTGCTCTGCTGCGCATCTATGTGTATAGGCGCGTTTTCATTAGCATGCGTCTTGGTCTGGCAAGCAGATGATTGCCTATAGGTGCAACCGTGTCTGTTTTAATTACAGATCAGATCAACCTTTCGCTCTGCTTACTCTCATCATCTCCTCCTGGGGTGATTCCCTCTCCACCAGATCCGAGCAATTTAATAACCTACCCTCGCTTGTTTGCTCACTGCAGACATCCTAGCAGTCAGTGTATCCTCAGGCTAAGCCAAACAAGCTGATCACCTCTGTACACACTACCCCCCACTAAGAAGCTAATGGCCTGGGTGTATAATCCTTCTCAAAACATCTACAGAGATGCTAATTGTATCTAGCTATAAATACAGGTTGACTCCTTGTCCTCTTTCTTTGTGTCTACTTGTGGAAATCCGGATACGCCGTCGCCGTCTGCACCGGCTTCTGTTTAACATTGCTCAAATACCAGACAAGACTCAGTTACATAAGAGAGGCAGGTAAATGCTTCAGGTATCAAGAAAAGTGTCAAAGGGCAGCAAGAGTGCGGAGTTTTACGCACGGTTGGATGCATCATTTTAATGCGCGCCGTGAACTTTTCATAACTTCTGTGAGCTACTGAGTCGCAACATAGCGAGATGTTCCCACTGCCGATGTTCACACCGGATCAGGTCGCTCGAGTGTGCGAGAACTTGGAGGAGACCGGGGACATCGAGCGCCTCGGCCGGTTCCTCTGGTCCTTGCCTGCCGCTGTCCCTGGCTCCGCAGGGGAAGCTCTGAACCGACACGAGTCCGTGATGCGAGCGAGGGCACTGGTCGCTTTCCACGGGGGAAACTTTGAGGCTCTCTACCAGATCCTCCAGAGCCATCGGTTTACGCGCGAGTCGCACGCCAAGCTCCAAGACCTGTGGCTGGACGCGCATTACCGAGAGGCAGAGCGGCTCCGAGGGCGGCCGCTGGGCCCGGTGGAGAAGTACAGGATCCGCAAGAAGTTCCCTCTACCCCGCACCATCTGGGATGGCGAGCAGAAGACGCACTGCTTTAAGGTAAATAACCTGAAAGTGTTATAGGCGGAGACGAGGGAAGGTAACAAAAGTGATCTATATAGTGTTATAACGTGACCCACAGAGCTGTCTGTGGCGTGTTCCCTCGTCTTTGGGCAAAACATTGAATATGAGGCGTTGGTCCCCGCGGTGCATCATAATATAACATGCATTTATATAATATGAAACACTGGTGCTTCTTAACCTGACGCTGATGTATCAAGCAATCTTGTCTTTGAGCTCTTAATATGATAATGGTCAGAGCCTGTTATCCTTCTGCCTAGTCAAACTGCTTTAGTACCAGTGTCCGTTGCAAGATCAGAGATCTCATGCAAACCTAGACACTATTTTCTGACCAGGATTCTCTTCTTCCTGTCCCAAACTAATGTCCTGATGTGCAGAGTATCTTTAACATCACTGTGCAGCCTACATAAAAATACAGAAACCTTCATATTTCAGTGTCATGAGAGTTGGGAAGAAAACTGATGGTGATTTGTCACTTAAATTAACACCACCACCTGAATTTACCAAGAGAGGAATGAGTGAAAACAAATTGCTTACAGATTTCAAAATATAGCTGGAGAGCAGACTGGTGTGTTCCTGTGTGTGATCTCCTTCTTGTGGCAGATTGAAGTACTGGTCATAGGTTTAGATCATCTTTAATTCCAACCTTCTTTCTTTAATTCCAACCCTCAGAAGGGATAGCTTTTAAAGCCCCTTAATATGATCCAGTCTAGAGGATAGACATCATTGGGTAAACTTATAATATTGTGATCATCTTTTTATAAATCCAGTCTAATATGATTATGGAGAGCATCCTCAGAGTGATAAGATGATTGTGGCTTAATGGGATGATGTGAAACGCTAACCGCATTGTTTTGGCCCACTTATGGTGTCTTTTCAAAGTGCCATGCTTTTTTTTACCAACCAAAAAAAAAAAAGTAGATGTAGCATATATGAGACACCTACAGTAAACATGGGACCCCAAATATACCATATATTCCCTGTCTTTTCCAGGAAAGAACACGCAGTTTACTGAGAGAGTGGTACCTCCAGGACCCCTACCCCAACCCATCCAGGAAACGGCACCTGGCCCAGGCTACAGGACTCACACCCACACAAGTCGGAAACTGGTTCAAGAACCGTCGCCAAAGAGACCGTGCCGCATCCGCAAAGAACCGGTATGAAAAAGTTACAACTGAATTTACTGACTATGACCAAAA
Organism: Monopterus albus; assembly: GCF_001952655.1. NCBI lineage: Eukaryota > Metazoa > Chordata > Actinopteri > Synbranchiformes > Synbranchidae > Monopterus > Monopterus albus. The sequence goes on along the minus strand of NW_018128105.1, from coordinate 276,564 downwards.
AGGAGAAAAAAGGATGAAAACTGAAATGTGCTTTTTACTTTAGCTATAGATTACATCTGTATTGTACAAACTAGTGCGGCAAATGCCTTGTATTTTCATTATACTGTAGTAATCCTTTGATTCATAGAATAATATTTTGGTTCATATAATGACATAAAACAGTAAAATGTATGTTATAATTCCCACCAGTCTAAAGTGACATTCAGATATTTTACATCTGACCAGCTGTTCAAAACACACAAGCTAATTTTTGCAGCTCTAATAGAGAGAGATAGAGTTCTCTGAAAAATGTGGTTGACCTAAAATTAATTTGTCCTCCAGTGCAATAGGCAATAATTGTACTTTTTCAGCTCTCAGAGTACACACTAAGGATCTTTTGCTGGCTTTGTCCATAAAGGCTCAACCAAAAAGATAAGATCTGACTCCAGTGCAGCCTGGTTGTACTGCCAATTGTGTAAAACTCCTGTTTGTGACCTAAAGCTTCTCTCTCATCTTTCTTCTTTCACCCAGACTGCAGCAGGATCCCTCCCTCTTGCCTTCTGAAAGCTCCCCTGATGGCTCCCTTCCGGAGCGCCGCCATCACCCCCGTTTGCTGCCTACCTCCCCTCGCCACCCGGGCAGCCCAGAGGCCAGTGACTGTAGCACGGAGACTGAGCGCAGAGGAACGGGAGCCTCCACCCCGGACATCTCTGTCAGCAGTGACAGCGAGTTCGAGTCTTGAGATGGTGGACTCTTCATAGACAGACTCTTGTTCCCTGCAGAAATGAGAGCAACATCTGGCACCAGTCTCAGATGCATCTTAAAGACACGTGACCCGTCTGTGGACATAGTGGAGCTGTTCTCAGCAGGAGGAGGCCATTTGATGTGGCTCTGAGTGGACTCTCTAAGGGAATGCAAACACATTATGCACTTAAGAAAAGCACCATGGCACATGACTCTTACATGAATTAGTTTACTGCTGACTGTGACTCAGCGCTGTAGATAGGTAACTATCCAATGGATACTTCTCCATCAAACAAGTGGTTTCCAACTCTCAGGCAGTATTTATAGAATTAACACCAATAGTCTTTAGAAATGGTGATTTATTGGTACTTTAATATTTTGCATACATAATTTTGTTAGTTTTTATGTGCTGCATAATACATTTGTATGAAAACTACTCAGACAGGTGGTTATGTTTGCATGCACATAATTTTTTTATTATCAGATTACAACGAAACCCAGACAGTGGAAATGTTTAAGCAAACAGCTTTTACTTGGCTAATACATACACTTAAAAGGCATGAAAAGATGTGGAAAGCTGAAGCAAACTCATCAGAATGACAAGCAATAACCCCAAATGACTAAAAGTGAAATATCTGGTGACACTACTAAGACATTTCCTGTGGGCCACCACATGTTGTTCTGAGAATAAAGTTAATTGTGAAACAATCTTGTTAAGGTGGATACAGGGTTATACAAATACCTAAAACGGCTTCACTATATGTATACATACACTTAAAAGGCATGAAAAGATGTGGAAAGCTGAAGCAAACTCATCAGAATGACAAGCAATAACCCCAAATGACTAAAAGTGAAATATCTGGTGACACTACTAAGACATTTCCTGTGGGCCACCACATGTTGTTCTGAGAATAAAGTTAATTGTGAAACAATCTTGTTAAGGTGGATACAGGGTTATATAAATACCTAAAACGGCTTCACTATATGTTACTTTAATGAGGTTATTTGGAATAATTTGGTCAGAATGTGCATGCAAACATAGGGGATGACATTTCACTGCCTTAAAAGGAACAGAGGGCATCAATCTTTTTTTTACAATGCATTACATAATAACAGGTTTAGACAGATTTTACTTTATGTAATTAACAACCCACATGCTGCGTAAAATACAAATCATTTTTGCTACCAGCTGTGTTTTACCTGTCACTTCTCTTCAGTTGACCGGCTCTCTTTCAGCGCTCTGATTCCGATTCCTGCAGGAGCTGAAACAAGAGAAAGTAAAGCATTAAACTGGTCATATCTCAGCGAGCGTCTTGCATTTGAGTCGGTGAGACCTGGTCTGATACAGCTGTCCTCATGTCAGTGACACTCTCAAAGGCCTACTCTTTGTTTTTCTTACAGCTATTCTTCATAACACATTACTGTATTTTGAAAATGTTTTATGTAAATAAACGTACCTATTTTTTATCCAGAGTTACACTGTATTTATAAGTTCCACAAACTGAAGCCTGAAATCAAACAATTTATTGACAAGATTATGGTTTATTTATATAGTGAAGCAGAAAGATGGCTCTCTAAAAGTGGGCACATTTAAATAATACATGGACATTTTTGTTGCAAAATGAGCAGTCTAAAGAAATTTCAACTTTAAGAATGATTTGCAAATGTCACCTTTAAGAGCACACTACCTGTTTCCATCATAAAAACAAAAGTGCAGAGTGTCACTTCTGCTTGGCCACAGAAAATGGGCGTCCTCACATGCAATAATCCCGCCCATGCATGAAGGAGTAGCAAGAAGAATTCTGTTTGTCAGTTGTAGTCACTATTCAATTCATGTGTGATCATCTTGAATTGGTCATCTGTTAGCCAGACCCCTGTCCTGACAGGTGAGAGCACCTTGAATTGTTGACAGCCTTTCTGACATGGACAGCCAGGGGAGGAAAGTGGTGGTCTGTGACAATGGGACAGGGGTAAGATGAACAGTCCACACTAGTCTGACAGTTTTACCAGTATCAGTTATGTATTGTGTTTGTTTTCCAGTAGCATTTAAACTAAATTCTGTTGAATGTATACTGCTGTCCATATAAACCACATAATTGTTGAGTTTCTTATAATGCACACTGACAAAAGTGTGTTAAATATCAGTGTTTTACTTTTAAATGATTGTTCCAGGATTGCTTCAGTTAGGGACCAGGGTGTAAACCTGTGTACAGCCTGATTCCACATGTGTCTGGACTTGTTGTTTTGTGTCTTATGTGCACACACAGCCATATATGGTTGTGATGCTTTGAACTGAGCAACAATTGGATGAAAAGCAGGAAGAGGGGTCTGCGGTGCTACAACCTCATAGTGGTGCTGTAATGATGTACTGTAGCATTTAAATGTTGATACAGTATCTGAGACAAATATGAGCTGTGAATTGTGCCTGCGGTTAGAAACTGGCTGTAGCCTATTTAGCTCCTGCAAAGAATGTATTGCATGTTGTACCTTCAGGCTAAAGAATGTGTCTGTAGCCACAAAGACATGTTGAAACAGTACAGTACGAGGTGTAGTCATGACAGAGAGGCAGATAGTCTGCTGAGCTTTGTATACAATTTAAAGGCCGTGTTTATTATCCTGTGTCTAGCAAATAAATGATCACACACTTTAAAAATTGTAATTAAATTGCAGTTGCATTGCTTAATAAATAAGAGGCAATCTGGTAAATGTATCATAGTAATACACTGTAGGTGCATTTCCTGGGTGCAGATTAAGGGTAGACCTGGATTAAATTGAATGGAACTGATTTATTAATGGAAATGATCCATACAATAGACTTAGTGGGGTACGAGTTCAATTAATGTGCAGCACTGGTTCAGCACTATACAAACAAACTTTCAGTTTTCTTATTCACACATTAAATTATATTTTCACATCCTTTCTTAGTTTGTTAAGTGTGGTTTTGCTGGATCCAACTTCCCAGACCACATCTTCCCTGCGATGGTGGGTCGACCAATGATACGATCAAACAACAAAGTGGGCGACATCGAGATAAAGGTAAGGTTAGATTCACGTGAATATGGGCGCACCTGCTCATTGCCCTTTGTCTGAACCTGGTGAAGTCAGTCTGATGGCATCTGGCTTGTGATTCCACAGAAAAAACATGAAAATCCTTCACATTTATGTCTCATTTATTAAACTGTATTTAAGTTAAGAAAAGGAATGTTTTCAAACTCTTCTTCTTCATAAGAAAAACGCATTTCCAGTCCCAATTCTGCAATTATACCAAGATTAATCCACACACACCTTTACAGAAAGCTCAGCTCTTGTCCCTTTGCTCCTCCACAACGGCTGATTTGCTCCTGATGTCTTTACCCAGGACCTGATGGTGGGGGAAGAGGCCAGCGAGTGTCGCTCCATGCTGGAGGTGTCCTACCCCATGGAGAACGGCATTGTGCGCTGTTGGGAAGACATGCTGTACCTGTGGGACTACACCTTTGGCCCTAACCGTCTGAACATCAACCCATCAGACTGCAAGGTACAAAACAGCTTCTCCTAAATGTTGTATATGCCTGTTATATTTTGTTAAGTGCCCAAACTGAGTTAATTGTAATGTACAGTGCTTTCTGTTAATCTGCAAGAGCTGAAAAGAGAAAGTTTTTATATCATGCCTGGAAAAAGGCCACACACTCTACTTCTTTTTACATCTTCAAGATCTTGCTGACCGAGCCCCCCATGAACCCAACCAAGAACCGTGAGAAAATTGCAGAGGTCATGTTTGAGAAGTACCAGTTCTATGGCATCTATGTGGCGATTCAGGCTGTGCTCACTCTGTACGCTCAAGGTAAGACATCATCATCCAAACCTTTTGTAGTCTGGCTTCCAGGTAAACCTATATCATGTATGTTCTGTCATATTTGTACTGATTAATGGACAGATTCACTGAATATGGGAAATGCTTCATGAAATACTCTACTGGGAATTGATCTCATCTACAGGTTTGCTCACTGGTGTGGTCGTTGATTCGGGGGATGGCGTCACCCACATCTGTCCAGTGTATGAAGGCTTTTCTTTACCGCACCTCACTCGTAGGCTGGACATCGCAGGACGTGACATCACACGCTACCTCATTAAGGTTGAGTCAGTTTAGACCAATGGGACAAACAGAAAACGTAACAGTGTTGGTAAACATGCATATAAGAAAACTGAAACAAGTCCCCTTTTCTGTTCTCGCCATCAGCTCCTGCTGCTCCGCGGTTATGCCTTCAACCACACTGCTGACTTTGAAACCGTGCGTATGCTGAAGGAGAAGCTGTGCTATGTGGGATACAACATCGAGCAGGAGCAGCGCCTGGCCACAGAAACCACCTACCTGGTGGAATCATTTACGGTACAGTGGAGAACAGAATCTTGTTACATTAAGCACTTAAACGTTTCAAAATTCTGTATATTACACATGTAAACTGCCTGGACACTAAGTGAATTTTCTTTATTCTGTGTTCTTAACCTTTTTTGCTTGTGACTCCATAAAATAAAGCAAAGGTTAGTGCAAACATGAGCTTTTCCTTCTCAGAGATTAAAAACTCTGAGAGGATAGAAGAGCTAAATATCCAGTATATTTAATTTTAAACATAATTTTCTATAACAAAGCCTTGCTTTAGTCACCTTGTGAGCCTTCAGATGTGGGCAGGTTGAGAAACACTGTCCTAATGTATGTTCATAGTTAACCATTTGGTTAACTGGCCACACAGTTTGATGACAATGAAACATACATGACAAAGAGCGGTGCCTATTTAGGACCAAAAATGGCTCCAAAACCAACAGTGTTCCTTTCTCTGGTGCAGCTCCCTGATGGCCGACAGGTGAGTGTGGGTGGAGAGAGGTTCGGGGCTCCTGAAGCCCTCTTCCAGCCTCACCTTATCAACGTGGAGGGAGTAGGAGTGGCCGAGTTGCTGTTCAACACCATCCAGGCTGCAGACATTGACCTCAGGTCTGAGCCCCATTGCTGCTGTCTTTAATAGATCTATGTGACATAAAAGTAAAAGCAATACCTGGGGAAACACAGTGCTTCTTCCATTTAGAATGTGATTTTTCTTTGCAGGGCAGACTTCTATAAGCACATTGTGCTGTCTGGAGGGACCACCATGTACCCCGGCCTTCCATCCAGACTGGAGAGAGAGCTCAAGCAGCTGTATCTGGAGAGAGTGCTGAATGGAGACACTGACAAGCTATCAGTAAGAGCTTTAATATCCGTTTTAATGAGGCAGTGGGCATACAGTTGGAAACACAGCAGCACCAGGATGTTAAATAAGATGTTGCTCAGTGGTTGCTGCTTTATAATACTGTTGCATAAATGTCATAAACCATTAATCTAACAATGACATATCCTGTAGCATGAGGCATAATACAGCATCCATTAATATATGAATCCTTTTCTTTAATATCAAACCAGAAATTGAATTTCAGATGTTAGAATTATTATAGTTTTATAACTAGGAAAAAATGTATTTTCATTACTGTAAACCAATTTTGTTTATGTTTGTGGGTAACATAATTGAACACCATTTTCATTATCAGGATTACTGCGATGGTTTATATTTCAAAACAATCTGTAGCCGTAACACAGAGGAACACAGAAACACATTAGGGCACAGTTAATCCACAAACCCTCAGTGAAATTCATGTACACACACATAAAAGAGGGAATATTGTGCATGTACAACTAGAGCACTGTGCCTTAGTGACTTCCCCCCTCTTTACTCTTCACCTATGTAGAAGTTCAAGATCCGAATTGAGGACCCTCCCAGCCGTAAACACATGGTGTTCCAGGGTGGCGCCGTGTTGGCCAACATCATGAAGGACAAGGACTCCTTCTGGCTGAGCAGGGCGGAGTACCAGGAGAAAGGCCTGAGTGTGCTGCAAAAACTGGGAGGGGGAGTCAGATAAAAATAACAACAAATAAAAACAACATCCCCCAAATAGTTGAAATATTTGCATACCGTGCACTCCTCCTCGACTGCTCAACCAGCTGATAGAAGCTTTGATAATCAATGAATCATTGATCCAGCAAACATGCACGTGGCTCCAGCTTGTCACATGTAAGGGTTTGCTGCTTCTGTGTGTTTTATAACATAGTAAACTGAACATCTTTGGACTATTGTGGATTCAGAGAAACTGTAGAACTGGTATTTTCCCACTTCCATATTCTGACCTTATACAGACTAAATGACTTGATTGCACAAGAAGCAGATACCTGCGACTTACAGACTGAGACATTTGACACATATAATTGGTTAAATTGGGTCTCAGTTCAATCTCAGGCAAAGCTCACATGACTGAGCAGTGACAAGACGTGAATAAAATGTTCCATAAATATCCAGTGAGAGTGAAAATAATTTGTTACCGTCAGTCACTGAGGCAGGAATTTAAGACCAAATCTAACCCCTTATTGTGGCTTGGACAATACAATTAAATACATTTGATCATACATGAAAAATAGTTTGTCTTTTATGTGTTAATAGCTGAAATAAAAACCAGTGTCCACACATCTGAAATAAATAACACAACTGAAGGATGTAGTGGCAGAGTGGCAAACAGTAAAGAGTGAAACGGTGGTTTTAGTATTTGCTGCCCTCTGCTGGTTGAGTTAGGTTAAAACATCTGACAACATTCACAATCCCACTACAGAAACTAGATGCAACAACATAGTGAACAGATATTGCAATTTTTTATTGCGATACTTGAGTTACCTGACAAAATTTACACTGAAAAGAAAACGGGGAGCTCTCATAATACACACGCGCGCACGCAACACACACACACACACGCACACAGACCACATTCGCAGAACCGTCACGTTAAATGAAAAAGCATGCAATAACGTTCAAAGCACATCATAGTTCTCAAAATGAACCTCCTTAGCTGATTAAAAAGTCCAGATATGTTGAAAATCCATAGGTTTGATATCTACCCAACAAATTGAACAATTAAAAGTTAGCTTTAAATACACAACATGATCATTGATAATGACACTGAGTTGAACAGTCAGTTGATTGTGATGACTTGCAGCAGCCACCAGAAGCTGGTGTCATTTACATTCTACCAGTCACTGTGAGGACCTGGTTTACTGGTCAGATTGTCCTCCCGGTCCAGGTTGGAACGCAGTGTGATTTTACAGTACAGCCAAGAAAAACAGTGGAATTCAAAAGCAGAGGATCGAAACATGAAATGAATGAAGTTCTGAAAGGATTCAACTCTGACACAGAAAAAAAATATATTAATACATTCGCAAGTCATTCAGTGAATCTGTTACAGGTTGCCTCAGTGTGTCAAGGTGATTTTTTTTTTCTTTCTCACATGGTTTAAAAACTGAGCTCATGCTTTTCTATCACTTCCCTCCTACACACCCATTACTTCACCTGCCAAAACCACTTAATAGAATACACAACCAAGGAGGAGAATGTGCTTTTTCTCAAAAAGTATAAATAAAATGGTCTCTGTGGGTGGTTCTAAAAATAAAACAGCTGATTTAAAGCATCCTTGTAAGCTTGTAAACCTGATTTCTTTCCAAGTCAACACCTGCTGTATCACAAAATGGCCCCTTATTATCTGTTCTTTTTTTTTTTTAACTTTGGTATTGTGGTTTGGTCTTGGGTATATAACACATCTCACCTTTCTGCCAAACTATATTCCAGGAGGCGCATAAAGGTTTGTGTCCACAAACCCTGTGACAACATGGTTCCATCCAAAGATTTGCAGACTTTTATACATAAAACTGAAGTAATAAAACAAGTGTCTTTTAGATTTTGCCCAGAACTATACTACCATGAAAGGGTTACATCACCACAGGGGACAATTTGCCTTCTTGTGTGTCTACAGGAAGTGATTTTGTTTCCAGGCAACAGAAATCTCCCAGAATCTGTCTTTGGATTTGAGTCTGCTCATGGTTCAGTGATGTAATCACCTTCATGGTATATCTCTAGGTTTATGTTTCAAATGACAACCAAATCCATTTATTAAAGATTTTTCCATGTCACAAACAGTACACTCCTTTACAATAGCAGCCACACTGAGTGGTACATAGTACAACTTTTGGCAACAGTACCTAAGTTGGTCCTGCTCTGCTCTGCTCTGCGTGTTGGTCCATTTAGGGAAGAGTTTACCATTTAAGGTCTGCAGTTTTTCACAACAAGTCCTGACCGACAACGAGACACAACACACCGCTGGAGAGAAAGAGACAGAGCAAGAGAGAGAAAGAGACTGAAAGCACAAGTGCCCATCCATCTCCTCCTCCTCCTCCCTCCTTCCTCCATCCCTCCCACTCACTCCTCACACACTGACTCGCTCAGGTCTACGGCGCCACCTCTGGTAAGCCGTCGCATCTTGCTGAAGTCGTGGTCGGTCCTCAGGTAGGAGAGTGAGGGGCCTCCCTCGCTGTGACTGGCCAGGTCCTGGGGCTGGGCCTGAGGCGGCAAGGCCCTCATCTCACCACCGCTGCGCCAGTACAGGGTGTATTGCTGCGGGTCGGACACTCCAAAGGTGGCGGCACACAGCTGCGCCAGGGCCTGGCTGCTCTCCCCGGCTCTCCACTGTAACGTCCGCACGGCACTCCGCTCCCCGTCCTGGAACAGTATCCGAACGCACCTCTGGAGGGAGGCAGGGAGGGGGGTGGGGGGAGCAATAGTGGAGAAACAAAGAGTGAATATATACAGGCTTCGTGCAAAACAGAGGTCAAGTAGCTTATGGAGTGAGGGCAAAGGAGGAGGAGGAGGAGAGAGAGAGATGGAGCCAGAGGAGGAGTGAGAGCTGTGCAGCCATACAGGTTGATAATCCACTAAAATAAATGAGCCAAAATTGTAATTGTAAAAGAAATCCTCTCTCAAACAAAGCCTCCACTTCCCACACACCCAACCAGCAGGTACTTTATATGAAAATCATCTTCATAAAATTGTTCTTTTCTCTGCTGCATGTTAAAGCTTCAGTGACAAACTCCCAGTATTAATCCACTGGAGCACATCCACGTCCAATCTCATCAAATATAATCCATTAATCTCGCTCTATCTCTGCGTTCTGGTGAAGTTTTCCCTCTGCACAGAAACTTTTAAAAACATTTTCAACAGAACAACAAAAAAAAAAAGCAACCAATCTCAACAACTCATACTCTTCAAGCACTTACCAGCAACTGTGCTGCACCTAAGCTATTATATAATGTCAGATTCAACCACCTACAGACGCCCTCACAACTCTCTTTAACACACACACACACACACACACACACACGATGAAAACATACCAAACATAAACCCTTTACCAAACATCCAACCTTGAGAAACCAGTGAGAAGCCTCTTCTCTGCCTCACACAAACACACACCACATGTCCTACCTTGCACACACAACTGCCTCCCACACACACACACACACACACACACACACACACACACACACTACACAAAGTGCCAAATATGAAAAAAGGAAAAACACACCAGTAATTATAATCAACAAGTCTGCCATGGCCAGAACTTACAGAGTCACTGAGCTCCTCGCTGTCCGTGTGCATATTGTGTTTGCCTGCTTCGATGGGTAGATGCAGCTCAATAAATTTCATGTTATCTGACCGCCCACTTCTTCATAGCACTTGGCTCACTGATCCCCGCCTGTGTCAGAGGAAAATCTGGCTGCCGGGTGAGTTAGATCGGCTATTTGAAGCCAGGCGAGGCACCACGTGACGAGACAGAAACGTTGTGGATGACAGTGCCTTTTCTCCATGGCACCTGGTGGACCATTATAACAATCCGGGGCCCAGAGAGTATTAATGGGAGAGTGTGGGTAAAAGAAAAAAAATCTGTGTGTGTGTGTGTGCGCATTAGTAAGTGCCCCATTGTAAGCCGGCGGCCCCAGATCAGCGGATTACTTCTAAAAAAAACGCCTAAAAACTAATCCCCTCAAATGAGTTTGAAAAGTGTTCACACGCAAAGAAAGAAAATCTAGGTGTGTTGTCTGATGAATGTCTGACGTCTGCTGGACTTAGAATTTAGCATCTCCTGTTTGACCTTTGAAAATCTGAGTACTGTCTGTCAACTTCCAAAGCAGCAAGAGTTAAAACCTGAGTTCACCCTTGAATCAAATGTGAGTCATTGTAGCTTGTTTTTAACCTGCCATTGTCACAGATGTAGGACAATCTGATGTTGCCCAGTGTGCAACGCCATCAGTATAATTAATAGAATGTTTGACCTCTTTGGATGGATGATCACCTTGTTTTTGAATACATTTGAACTGTAGAAGGTGCCGATCATTTTCAAGTATCTGAAACTACTATATAAACTAGAGCCTCTCATTATTAACTAAAACTACAAGTTCTGGTCAGATAACTTCACGCTACAGATTTAAATCCTGGAAATTATATGCTGACTTTTCACAACCTTGTAGGTCATCATCACACCTACGTCACAGATACGATCGACATTGACACAGTGTAGCGTCTTCCTAGATTAAGTTTAACTTAAAAGCTACAGTATACAACTTTTTCCCAAATATGTTTGTTCTAGAAATCTGCTTCAAAACCTGTCTTAATGTGGAGGGGTGCCTCTCGAAGTCTCCTGTGACTAGTAGATACTACTACTACTACACTATGCCATTCACGGGGCCCAGCAGAATTATTTCGCTGCATAATAAGCAGGTGTTCCTATCGTCCACACATCAATATACACTTCACACATGGGCATCTATGTGTGACAGCTATAAAGTAGATTACTATACAAACCCACGCATAATGCTACCAGTATTTCCGTGGTGTACTACTACAGTTAAAGCATCTACCTGTTTCTGCTGCTTCTCCTTTTGTCTGTGGGCTTCTCGGCTCCGTCTGCAGCTCCACTCCTTCAGCGCTTCCTGGGCCTCGGGTAGCAGGCAGCTGGAGAACGGCTGCTCCCGGTCCAGGCTCTGGATCAGACACAGACTGGCATAGACACTGGTCAGGTAGTACCCACCTGGACGCAAAACAAAAAGAGGAGCGAGCCTGAGAAGGAGAAGCAGTGGGAAAACTGGACGAAACCTGATACAAATAACAGTCCCAAGTAAGAATACAACACATTGATGAGTAAGATGAAGTACTACATGCAGCAGGTAGAACAAGTAATATATTTTAATAAATGAATTGGGTATTAGTTCAATTTTTAAAAAAAAAGGTGATTAAAGTAATTAAAAGTTGATACTTAAAATGTGTAACTGACAGCTACACATTAAAACTGATTCAAAAATGAAGCAAAAAACAAAAAAAAAGTTTTATTTATAGAAAATCTAACAGGAAAAAATTACTCATGTCATGACTCACGTCACTTGTGTGTTTACCGATCGGCTTATGGGGGTTTATCCTGTTTTTGTACAGTAAATAAAGGAGGTCACATCAGCTTGTGTGAAAACCTTATGATTTGATGAACAATTAAAAGACAAAAAAAAAAAAAAAAGAGCATGGCTGATTCACTGGGCTCCAAGTGGTGAGTTTAGGTTGTACCCTCTCCTCCAAGCCAGGAGGGCTCCAGCAGCTCCATCATGTACTCCACCTCTAACAGGATGTGAGGCCTGTTACACTCCACAATTACATAAGACAGTGACGGCAGGAAGTCGTCCCAGCTCACGTCCTGTCCTGCAAAGCAAATGACAGTAACACAGTGTAAGTAAAGGTAGGGTGTCATTTTAGTCTTTTTAATACTCTGTGTTGACAATTTTGAATTGCAATACTAACATATTGTGGTGAAATTTAGATCTTTGTCTTCTTACTGATAAGGAGTTTGCCTTTTGGAACCAATTTGGGCCAAATATTTAACTGAACTTTTATGTTTTCCAATGGGGAAAAATACCAAATGCACTTTCCAGACATTCAATTTACTAAACAAGAATAAGCCACTATAGTTAATGGTCACTATGCACCATCACAAACTTTATGCCAAATATGTGACCGCAGTGACATGATGCTTCCTGCAGCAGCAGGTCGTGACAGGTTGTGATACAAATCACACAGGCAGAGCATGTCTGAAGTATGGAGCTGTTGAAAGTGACAAGACACTCACCACTGCAAAGAATGACTTTTTTTAGCTTTTACAGAAAAGCTGTCATGCAGCAGTTACAGTAGAGCCTTCAAATTCCCCAAAATAAAAATGTATTTGGTCTCACCATGCAAGGACCCCATGGCCTTGAGGACACACTTGCACACTTGCAGCAGCAGCAGCACCTTGTCGATAGGCGAGTGCGTCCTCTGCATCAAGACCAGCTTCTGCTTCACCCTCTCCACCTCGCGACTGTCCGGGACACCTGTCCGCACGCCGAGCCTCTCCATGGTGGCGTCCCCTTTCAGACGGAGCAGGTTCTGGGTGAGACGCTGGCTGGAGCCGTCCTGACTGTGCAGCGCCACCAGGGCTTTCTCAAGGTGTGACCTCAGGGGCCTGAGCACACAGGAGAACATGGCCCGCTCCAGCGCCAGATCTGAGGACAGACAGAGGGGGTTCATGTTTTGGGAGGCTGAACATTTTTCATGCAGCTGAGACATTTGTACTACATTTATTTTATTTCCTTATTTTAATCACGATACAAGCTGCTAAAGGCAGTTTATTTCTTAAACATATACCAAAGGACGTGCTGTTCTCAAAGCCAAAAAGAGGCAGCAGCACTTTTCACACTTGTGTAGTCAGGTCTTTAGCAAACACTGTGTATATATGTTACCTGTGATTTTCACAGTTAACAGGACTCTGAGTATCCACAGTAGGCAAAAGCAAAACTTCCTGATCCACCACTGCTTCACTGTAGGGAATCACTTTGGAGCCTTCAGGTGAATTTCACCCTCATTCACCTCTTCCTTTTTTGCCTCTTTACAGTAGTATGCCTCCAGCTGTGGCTATCGATGGAGCAAAGGCATAAAAAAAGGAGTGCTTGGGCCTTCACAGTTTGTTTGTATGTAGAATAGAAATAATGAGATAAAGCATTAGAATTGCTGGTCAAGGTGTGTTTTTGAACACCGAACAGAGCCAAGCTAACACTTTCCCCTTGGTTCCAGCCTTAATGTGCTAAATGAAGCTAATCACCCCCTAGCTCTTGCACAATACACACAGATGAGAGCAGCACTGATCATGTCATGTACCAGAGCCAAATTCCACGCGTGGCCAATAAAGCTGATTCATTCTCAGAAAGAATGTGTATAAGAGTATTTGCCAAAATGTCAAACTACCTTTAAAGCCCCTTCACATAATGTCAAAAATCATCTGTCATTTAAACAACACTATTTTCCCTGAAAACACAAGAAATCTGAAGATACAGTTTTTTTTGGTCTGATAACAGCAATATGTAACACACAAACCCGTGTACATGGACAGTACACATGCATGCATGCCCTCACATGTGAACACACACACACACACACACACACTCAGTGATTGTCCTGTAGGCAGTCCTGACTAAATGGGTAACAATCCTCCAGCGTGCTTGGTTTTCCACTCATCATCAATATCCTCCTCTCCCTCCGTCATGTCTCCCTCCTGCCATCTACCTTACTATATCATTCCCCCTTGTGATTAATCATTCACGCTTTCCACCCTCTGTCTCTCCAACTCCCTCTCTGCTCAATCCCAGCATCCCTCTCTCTTTTCCCAGCTCTGGAGAGTAACAGATTACATGTAATATGTTTAAAGCCTTATTAGTTACTGGCTAGTTCTGACTTTGAAAGATAATACGCATACATCTACCTGATTACATTTTCAGAGTAACCTGCCTATTTCTCCCTCTCCCTCCCACCCTCCCCTGAATCGTGCTGCTCTTCAAGTGAGCGTGGGACTGCGATATCTTTTTATGATAAAGGAGGGGGAGAAAAAAAAATGCAAATGCCTCCCACCGACGCAATGTGAGATAAATCAGAACCAGAGAGCAGGAAGGAAGGAAGGGAGGAAGGAAGGCAGCGGCCGATCGCTCTCTCCCCTGAAGCCTGTGCACTGCCAGGCAACCATCCATCATCACACGCTTACTCACAAACACACCTGTGAGCACACACACAAAGGAGTCCAAAAAAGAAAAAAGCCTACGCACAGAACTGTGTCAAAAGATCTGACTACAATGCTTCCAAAGTAGCACCCAGTGATGTCTTTACAGTAATGAGAAGAATCGCATTTTGAATGCGACGGATGGGAGATGCAGGCGCATTGGGCAGGGCTTTCCTAATGCTGTTTTCTAAATACCAGAAACAATATGAGCTCTAGTGAATGAGGCCCCCCACGCAAACTGATTTGTGTTGACAGTGTCTTTCACTGGAGCCTGGGCAGCCCACCATTTATCAGAAAAGGCTGTCTGTTTCCATAGACCTTCGTCCTCTGGCACTCTGTCTATTGAATCAGTGTTTTCTAATAGTGCAGTTTTATCTCGCTCTTCCCCAGTCCCCTGCTGCACTCACAGATTCCTTGTTTTGATGTGATAAACTAATAATGCATGGCCTATAAGAAATTCATGAGGTTGAGAGGATTGAGCTCAGAATGTAATTCAGCACAGTCAGCAAAATTCAGTTAAATTACTCACTCTGCGACTAACTCACCTTGAATTTCTGTGCAGAAAAAAATAAGAATTTTAACTTAGTAAAACAGCTATTGCTTATATTCCACAATAGAAATATGGTAAATTGACTTACACTTGTATAGCACTTTTCTATGCCTTTAAGCACACTCAAAGCGCTTTTACACTTTTAACCCATCCACCCATAAACACTCACCCATTCACACATCACTGGGAGCACTTTGGGGTTCAGCATCTGTCAAGGACACTGACATGCGGACTGGAGAACCTGGGAATCGAACCATAACATTATGACCACTGACAGGTGAATAACACTGATTATCTCGATACAGTGGCACCTGTCAGTGTGTGGAGTATTAGGCAGCGAGGGAACATTTAGTCCTCGAAATTGTGTTGGAAGCAAGTAAAACAGTCAAGCATAAAGATCCGAGTGACTTCACCAAGGGCAAAACTGTGATGGCCGACAACTGGGTCAGAGCATCGTCCAAGCTGCAAGTCTCGTTGGGTGTTCTAGTCTACAGTGGTCAGTACCTATCAACAGTGATCTAAGGAAGAACAGTGAAGCAGTATCAGGTCATGGACGCGCAAGGCTGCAGACTGGTCAGAGTGCCCAAGCTGACCGCTGTCACCTCTGAAAATGCCTACAATGGGCACGCGAGCATCAGAACTGGGCTATGGAGCAATGGAAGAAGGTGTCCTGGTCTGATAAATCACTTTTTCCCAACA
>NW_018128105.1:251245-260538 GCF_001952655.1 Monopterus albus | reverse complement strand
CAGGATAATGCACCTGCCACACTGCCCAGGAATGGTTCAAGGTGCTGACTTGGCCTCCAGATTCCCCAGATCTCAATCCAATTGAGCTTATGTAGGATGTGCTGGAGAAACAAGTCCGATGCACGGGGGCCCCACCTTGCAACTTACAGGACTTCAAGGATCTGCTGCTGACGTTTTGGTGCCAGATACCAGAGGATGCCTTCAGAGGTGTGTGGAGTCCGTGCCTCGACAGGTTAGAGCTGTTTTGGCTACAGAAGGGTGACTAACACAACATTAGGCAGGCAGTCATAATGTTAAGTCCGATCAATGTGTATGTCCTTAAGCATTAAAAAAAAAAATCGTGTTTGGGCGGACAGGCTGTAAAAACTCTATCTCCTATAGCTCAGGAATCAAAGTGAATGGTTTGTATTCCACATGCTTTCAGTTCATTTATTCTATCCAGCTGTTCTACAGTCCAGCTAGAAGAGCCAAAACCTCCCACTGAAATCCTGACTTAGCCAAAAAGATAAATAAAAAGACAGAGCAAGCTGTGCAGGAGGAGACTGCAAATGGTTAAACCCCAGTACTGTTTTTAAATGTAGATCCAAAGGAACAAGATTTCAAATGTATTATTTCCCTTTGTTATTAAGTGGAAAAGAAAAAAAACTAACTTGATCCAGAGACTTGGTGGTCCACAGTGAAAAACTGGAAGTACTGGGCAGCTCCCAGGTGTGAATATTTGTTTTGTTGTGTGCGAGGCAGTGTTGGAGAGAAACTGGCACATTCAGTTTCCAATTTCTTCAACAAATGAAAGTAAATTATCAGCCTGGGGAAAACCAGATCAAACTAAAATGAGTTATATTCATCTGCTACAGTGGGATTAACTTGCATTTACTTGAATAAAATTACAAAATAGGGGCAATCTTGGCGACATGGATTGGAAGTGAAAACCCACTGAGCCTCAGTTCAACAGTGATACATATCTATATCAGTCCACATCTGAATGTCATGGTTCATGCTATGGTTCAAATATGTGCTTTATTCTGATGTGAGCAAAATGGTGTGTTGACACATTTACCAGGTTTATTTTCATTTACCTTTCTCATTCTCTGGCACCAGGGTTTCAATAGGAGGCTCCAGCTCTCCGCTGTCCAGCAGGCAGGACTTGGCCTGGGACAGGAAGAGCCGCAGACTCTGCAGGAGCTGCACAGAGGTCACGCGTGATGAGGAAGAAGACGAAGAAGAAGAAGACGAGGTCATAGATTTGAGCACCTCTCTCTGTGCCAGGAGGAAGTCCTGAACCATGCCTCCAAAGATGGAACGCCTGTCTCTGGACAACTCCTCCACCAGCCGCGTCAGCCGCTTGTCCGGAGCAAAGAAACACACAAACGCTTCGCTCATGCGGTGCAGCCCACCGCGGCCTCGGGAGCGCACAAGTGGGGGACGAAAGTAGGTGTGTGTTTTGGTTTGGGTCATGCTTTCTGGATCTGAATCAGAGTCATTGTCCTCATCCATGCTGCTGAAGGAGCTGCTGCTGTCCAGCTCAGCCAGGGATGGAGCTGGGCGGCGTTCAAGGGCCAGAACTGCCACCTCAATGCCCGGCTCCTCTGCTGGGGCTACCTGCTGGGGCTTTGGAGGCTCCTCTACCTTGGCAGATGTCTTGACCAGGAAAGATATGATAATTTTAAAGCATGACAATTTTTTAGGTGTGTGCACAAACAGTATTAGTGTACGAGTCACAGAACAGCTTTCTAGTAAGTAAATAGGGGAACTGACTGAAAGAAGCTGCCAGTTAAATGAATAATAAGACCTCTGAGGTGGTTTTTAACTTATTCCCCAGTCTTTGCATGACTAACCTGAAGTACCAGATGACTTGAGTTTACAAAATGCTTAGTTTGAGGCACTTATGGTCGTTAGTATCATTAAAAACATTAAAATGTCTGCCAGATGAGTTTGTAAACTTCCAAATATTCACAGCCCTAATATTTCCAATTACACCTTGGCTGAGACAGAGAGATCACATGCGCAACAAATCAGATACATTTGAAACATATTTTTCCTCGCCGTTTCAGCCTTCCGTCCACATTGAAACAGAATCTTGTTAATTGTCTTTTGATACACGACTTATTTATTTTTACCACCATTTTAGAAAGTCTCAAAAAATTAAGTGCTCAAATGTCAGTGTAGGTATGGTCTGAAAGACAAGTAACGATACTAAAACTTATTACTTGCGGCACATAGACAGGAGGCATGTCCTCTTCCTCTGCAGAACCTGGTGACACAGCGGGGGTTCTCCTCAAGACCCCTGCCCCAGCATGAACTCTCCTCTGAGGGTTAGTGTCAGCCTTCTGCAGCCTCTCTGACCCACCGGGCTGCTCCACTGACGGGGGAGGTGAGAAGGAGCCGACCCCCTCAAGGGACAGGTTCATGGAGGACTCGGAGAGCCGGAGCCGCATGCTTCGCTTGAAACGGTGCCGTTTATTAGAGGCACTGTGGTTGGCGAGTTGTGGTTGCTGGAGAAAGGAGAAGTGAATTCACCATGCAAGAACACTGGCTCTTTGAATTGCACAACACTTGGCTGACTTTTTTCCACACATTTTAAAAACACAATTCATCTGGATGTTCTTCCTCTGACATCCTATAAAGATCCCATCGGTAAATGGTCTCAGGAAGATGTTAGAGCTAAAATAACCCCACACTTCTGTTACTAACCTTGCTAACCTCCAGCTGCAGAGCATAGTTTGCCTTGTCTGCTTTGGGTCAACAGGGTACATTGGTCCTCCGTCACCACTGTCTGAGCCTGGCTGCTGGTTGATGCTGCTGGGTCCACCGGTCCGTTCTGTATTTCCGAAGCACTTGGTGAGCTCCAGAAATCTAGTGAGAGATCCAAGAACAGGAGAGATTAGATACCCAGGGTTTCAGTTACCAAGAGTTTCAGTTAAGGATTCATCCATGTTAAACCTACAGCTACTTCTTGTGCTTATAAAACAGAGGAATAAAAACAATATGCAAACTAAATGTCACACAAAAGAATAAAATGTTTTTTGTGATCTGACTGAAGCACAGACAGATTTTTAACAAAAGACTGGTAATGCTTGAGCTGCAGTCATCGACACATACTGCATCTTAGTTATGTGACATTTTTAGCCATCATGAAGTCACACCTTGCTCTCTGCTACTGTGCTGCAACAGCACCATGTTAAAATAGATGCAAGCTGACAGCCTTTAGTCACTTATTAGATTACTGTCTCACAGTTTCAATGTGTAACTTTTATTTCTTCTCAGTGATCTTGTTCTCAAAACATATTTTTATTCCCTGCAGCTCATTTGCAAGAAAGATTATTGCAGAGGAACTTTACTAAATCTCATGTATCCTACCAAAATAATGTGTAAATTACTTTTGTGTGCATGCTGACAATTTTTATCCTTTCTTGCTAGTGTGTTTTCCATTTGTTTGCAGGGTTGAGAAATATTCATCCAACAGTTTAGATACATTTGTCTAGACAAGTGGTGTGCCGACCATTTGATCCTGCCTTTAAAGCCATAGGTATAACCGACCATTTGATCCTGCCTTTAAAGCCGTAGGTAAAAGGAAAAGTACCCATTTTTTTTAGGACTTGTGAAAAAACTAATGCATCTTGTTTGCACTGACTGTACCTTGTCCCATGTGTGAAATGGCTTCCAGCTGCCTTTGTGTTGTGGCCTTAGCGATGACCTCTGGTAGCTGCAGCGGGAAAGGCAACACATCCCTGTAGACAAGAAAAAAAAAGTGCGCTCAGGGTACATGTACATCAGACCGCTACACCCATACTTCCTGGACTACTACTACCTCCCTGTGTGAAGACTTTCTACAAAATTTTACAACTTTGCTGCAGGAGTTTGCTTCCAGTCAGCCACAAGAGCATTAGTGAGGTCCAGTGGATTATATGGCCTGACTTGCAATCATTTCATCCCAAAGGTAACAAAGCCAGGGCTCTGTGCACATTAGGCCTATCAAGTTCAGGGGTTTGTGCACAGGGGCACTGTCATGCTGATGCTCTGAAAGGCCCATTCCTGAATGGGCCTTTCACTAACTGCTGCCACATATATAATCTATAATGTGTATCAGTTAGTGTAATGCATTACCTGCTGATGCAATAGAAGGCCACCAGACGACACAAATCGGGGAAGCCTAGTGCTGAGCTCTCCAAGGCGAATGCTGCTTATAGAACAGACAGTTTGATTGACAGATATGGTGGCAGTGGGAGACTCGTTACAATTTAACAGAAATGATGTGCTGAAAATAATTTGGAGGACCCATCATCACTGTCCAACCTCACTTCACCCACTAAGTGTATGAACCACACTGCATTCAAAAACACTGAGCAGAGAAGATGTGTGAGTGCTTCTGTAGCCGCTGGTGGATAATACATGTTAATCCAGTTAGTTTTATACTCACTGGAGTCCTCCTCACAGACGAAGCACTCCTTAACAGAGGAGACACTTCTGTCCGCCGTCACTCTAAAACACAGCACTTTCCTCTGGCTGGAGCTGCATTTACGCACTAAAAATGTCTGCAAGCAGCAGTAACCACCACAAAACAGGAATGAAGAACAGGGATGTTATTGTCCTTTTCCACAGACTTCTCAAGAGAAACACACAGATAGTACCAACAGCAACGTAAATCCCAAATAGCTAAATAAACATTTCTTTACAGCCCAAGTCTTTAGTCTTTAATGTCAACTTTGATTACTTCCAATTAAATCTTTATGGAATTTAACATTTTGGGATATTAGCCTTTCATTGTTTTTCCAAGAGTTAGTTAGATGAGAAGACTGATTTCACCCTCATATCTTTTAAAAACAGAGCTCGAGCCGGGATGTGATTAGCATAGCCCATCTTAAACAATGGCCTGGCCACCCCGTCCAAAATTTCCTACGGCCACCCCTGCTCAGAGCAACTGCAATTGTTACTGCTACTGATGTTTTAAACAGATTATTAATATTCCCTAAAAAGTTCAATTATATTTTTAATGTCACTGGTGAAAATGAACGAATGTTTTACTGTCACATTTGGGAAAATTAAAGCTTATTGCAGTTTAAAGTTGTCTTGATAAATCTACTAGGTCCCACTGTTTTATGTAGAAAACTGGCAACATGCACTTGAGATACGATTGTAAAAACATCAATGGATGACATTTTCCATATTCCTGGATTAATATGGTTGAGCCTCACCCCAACAGGCTCTCGGAGCAGGATGTAGAGGGCAGAGTCTCGGCTGAGTGACAGCTGCAGCCACACAGGATGTGTGACCAGTAGACGATCGAGGACACTGAAGGCATGCTGTGAGCCTCGCTGGCTACTGCCCACTTCCTGCATCTGGAACACAGATTTTATTGTACAAAAACTTATTTATTATAACTTCAAATACTGGCTTTTATTATTGTTGTTTTTTTTCCAGGTTTCATAAAGAAACTCACAAATAAATAGTAAAAGTTGCATCCCTTGTTATGTGAAACTCTTGCCATAAACTGCCATGTTTCATATCTTAATAACTGTAGCAATGTTCCGATGTATTTCACATTGAATAATAGTTCCCCTCAAACTTGGGTTCATACCTACAGATTTCCTTTGTACATCTTTTTAATAAGGCCGTGTTGTGTTTAGGCTACAGCCATTAACTCTAGTATAATATTTTGCTGATGAGAGTTTCAGTTCACTTTTGTTCAGACTATAACTCAACCAACAGTCCAAAACTGAATAACTTTGGATTTTATACTAAGACATTTTCATTACATCTGGCTTTAGAAAACTACAGCTGTGAGAAATTGTGTTATTTTTAACTGAGACTTTATAAACCACATGATTAATCCAGAAAGAAAAACCTGATAATGAAAGTAATCAGTGGTTACAGTCCTAATCTTAACTCCTAAACCAAGGGAGAAACCCAGTTTTATGCGGCTAAATGATCCTTCTCCAAACTTCAGTTCAAATTTCCAAAAAGCAGCTTTACATCCTTCTGTTGCGTCTATAATCTGTCAGAGTGTTGGTGTGTGCTTCAGTGTGTTGCTCTGAATGCTGCACACCTCTCCTCCTTCTGTCTTTGCTGTAACAACAAAAACTCAACATATTTCTACAGATTTAATGGGCTTGAACTGACACTTTCTGCATAAATGAATCTTTATATGTACTTAAAACAACATCAAATCAGTCTGAACTGTGTGTTTCCCCTATTTTGGTCTTTGTGATATTAACATTCAATCACAAATTTACTTTCTCTCTCTCAGATTAGCTTGCTGCTGGATGTCACACTGTGTGGGCTGACGGCGAACGCTTGCGAGCGTAGCAGCAGATGGTTGCCATGGAAACCTGGGCCTACACATCCTACCAGGCATTCCCACTCAGTGAAACACCCTTTCTAAGTTGGAGATGCGCATGCATGCACAACCATGTAAAAACACACATTTATGCCATATGTACACACAAACAGGCGCACACACACACAGTGTGATCAAAGGGTGACTGGTTTTCCAGGGTGCGGAGGTGATTTATTTCTAGGCAGCTTTTTTTTTTTTTTATGTGACTTCACTTCTTCTAAAAAAATAAATAATAAAAAATGATGCCGTTAATAATCAGCATTTTTTTTTTTTAGTTGCTTTCTCCCTTAGATCATTTGTGAGCAATGCTGCTCTGAAATCAGGTCCTGCAACCTGCTTCAGTGGTATTAGAGGAAGCACTGTGAACATCGTTTTCAATCAATAACACATTTGAGTTTGCCACAGTTTTCATCACCCCCCTGGCAACTTTTACACAGGTTTCTCCCTCCTCTTGTGGAGACCAGTTACCTGTGCGCCAGCAGATGGTAAATTGTATTAGAGGAGTCAGGATCGGAGTACAGGAGACAGAACTCAAAGGAGGGGGGTCAGTGTTACATAACAGGCACAGGTTTGTCATGGCAGAAGCAAGACTTCTCTGGAATAACCTTTCAAAACTAGACTGGGCAGGTCTGTTGAGCTTTGGAAGTAAAAACCATAAGAGCACTAGGACTAAATATAAAAGGAATAGATAAACAGTCCTCTAATATAAGATGCACACATTAGGATGCCCTGCTAACTAGTTTATTAGCTAAAGTAGCAACCACTTCAAAACGCAAGGGACACATTATGAGCCATCTTGACTGATTACAGTATTTTTTTTAAACAAAAATACCTTGTCAGGACTGATACAGTCACTGTGTGGGAGCAAACGGTGGTGGAAAAAGTACTCCGATCCCTTACGTAAGTAAAAGTATCAACACCACAGTGCAAAAATACTCTGTTACAAGTAAAGGTCCTGCCTTCACAATGTTAAGTAAAAGTTTTAGCATCAAAACATAATTAAGGTACTAAAAATATAAGTATTCATTATGCAGAATAGCACATTTAAGATTCATATACAATTATTGGATTATATTTATTGACGCATTATTATGTGCACCACATTTAATGTTGGAGCTGGTTTTAAGTAGCTTATAATTTTTAGCACTTTACATGCTGCTGGGTAGCTGGTGAATTTTCCACCACAGATCAATAAAGTGATTATATGAGTCTAATCATACAGCACAAAGTGAAAATACTCAAGTATATAGATATCTTGAAATTGTACAGTACTTGAGTAAAGTACTTTCCGCCACTGAGAACAAAGATTTACTAGTATAGTAAAGGAACATTTGTGGCTGTTCTGCTTGACTGTTTCATCTGTCAAAAACACACTCCCATTCCCAACTTCAAAACAGACACACTTCACATGAGCACCTCGAGTCAACAAGCTTCAGAATCTTCACATTAGGAGTCAAATGCATCTGATTTCAAGATGCACTTTAAAAATAAGTTGTGTATGAGTGTGTGTGACTGAGTGGGCCAGCAGAGTCACCCCACCGTATATCTGGAGTCAGCCACTGTGCAGATCTACAGTCCAATGACCCAGCAGCACACACAACCACACAAGGCTGTATGACAAGCAGAGAGAGCAAAAGAATGAGCGCCAGACCCTGGTGTTTCGCTAGCCATTTCCAGGTTCCCCTTACATAAAATGCAATGCTGCCCACACACCCATACACACACACACACAGAGATAGAGAGAGAAAGACTTATGTAACTCCCTCAGAGAAAAACAGACAGGGAGAAATGGAAAGATAAAAAGATGAAAAGAGAAAAAACAGGACTGAAAATTAAAGGAAACTACAACTTCACTAGTGCCTGCAGCACAGCAGTTCAAGCTTGCAGACTAAAAATGTAGTAAGCGGGAGATGTGTACTGTATATCTAACAAGGTGTTTTTGCACCCGACTGCAGCAGCAGCAGAAACACCAGATGGAAAGACCAAAAAGTCGGATGCTGCTGAACACACTGAGCATTTAACAATAAAAAAAAAAGGATATAGAGCGAGACTTGTCTGAAGGGGGTTAGAGGGAGGAAGCAGAGTGCTGAGCCCATAGGGGGAATCTGTGGGGAGCTGTAGAGGAAAGCAGAGTTAAATTATGCTCATCTTGTGGGACATCATGTCAGTAGAATGGACTGAATGCACAATTAAAGAGCCAGAAAATGTGCAGGCCATTATTGAGTATTAAGGCAGGAACATCAGATTTAAGACAAAACTTGACTAGTTTACACCTTTTTTGCTGAGAAGATGAGAAATCTGGACAGAGCTCAGAACATAACTGCAACAGTAGACAGAAGGACTGACCGCTGCTGGCTGAGTGATGGAGTGACTCAAACACTTACAAAAAAACACTTTTAGCAGATGTGAGAAAACACAGCAGGTGCTATAGGTATCAGCGCTGAACGCCATTCTCCTCTTGCCAGTTGTATTTAGATTTTGAGGGTACTGGTGCAAATCAGTCTTTGATTTGGTACATCTGACAAGCACAGATAATATCACCACCTGTCACTCATCACAACATCATAAGATATGTGCACAATTTGGTTTGATGGGACTCAACAGAGAGAAGGCTTTCAGGTCTGAAGCTGAGGAAGAAGTTACGTCATCCTAAAAGTAAGCGGATAAAAGGAAATAGAGAACAGTGTAGGATGAGAGAAATTGCTGACAGTGAGCAGCTGCTCAGTGAGAAGCTCAGCCCGATGCAGATGGACAACGTTATGGTGGCCAGATTTGCAATGTCCTGTTCAAAAGCCCTTTATGAATAGATTAAAATCAAGGACCGTGATGTCGCCCGGCATGGTGCAGCCAGGGTCCCACCCTGGAGCCAGGCTCGGGGTTGGGGCTCGAATGCGAGCGCCTGGTGGCCGGGCCTCCCCTCATGGGGCCCGGCCGGGCTTAGCCCGAACGAGCAACGTGG
>NW_018128105.1:250056-250209 GCF_001952655.1 Monopterus albus | reverse complement strand
AAAACTGTTTACAGTGGAGGTGGGCAGCTGTTGACCTCAACTGGGGACATTGTCGGACGGTGGAAGGAATACTTCGAAGATCTCCTCAATACTGGCGCCATGTCTTCTAATGAGGAAGCAGAGGCTGGGGGCGCGAAGGTGGACTCGTCCATT
>NW_018128105.1:241169-248784 GCF_001952655.1 Monopterus albus | reverse complement strand
CGGCATTCCCCCCGGAGGAGCTGGAGGAAGTGTCTGGAGAGAGGAAAATCTGGGCATCTTTGCTTAGACTGCAGCCCCCTCGACCCGGTCCCAGATAAGCGGAGGAAAATGGATGGATGGATGGATGGATGTCAAGCTGCAGAGAAGCACAGTGATGCCCACAAGGGATCAGTGGTTTCAGTCTTGTATGAATCTCAACACTTTGTGCCATTTCCAGATGCTTTTTGATGACAGCTTAGTTATATTATGCGTGAGTGAGGCAGATGAAGAGGAGATCAGGAGAAGGAGGAGACCACGTGTAGCCTAGTGTCTGCAAGGTGAAGAAGCTTGCAGCGAGGTGAGTGAACGAAGCTCAACTTCACATCTTTGGTTTCATCTCCCTTTTCCCCAAGAAGATGCTGGCTTCTGTTCATTTCAAGGGGGTGAAGACTGAGTTGTAGAACTATCAAACATTCCTGAGATAAGATGCTGTGGGATTCGGTGTTAATGCATTCAGCAAAACCTCATCATCCAGGTTGCAGCTGTGTTAGATGCAAGAAACAACAAAATGACACAACCCTTCGTTTAAGGCTCAATTTCTCACCATCATGTAACTCACAACCACAGAAGTTTTTGGCTGCTGACTCTCAAATCCTAGACGCCAGAGTCAAAAAGGTTTTTCAGCACTGCGTTACAAGTACAACACTGCATTGGAAGCGTCACTTAAGAGTTTTGAATCTCTTAAATTTATTATAATAAAACGCTAAACTGAAAAAAAAAAAACAATTGCCAGCCTTAAAGATTACTAAAACAAATATGGAATTCTCTGTGGTAATTTTACCTTCTTTAATATTTTCACTTTGATTCAACCTGCTTCTGAAAATTCTGTTTCAGTTAGGAAATTCCTACATTTCCCAGAGTGCACTGCAGTAGTCTCCAGAGAATGCACATAAAGTGCATAGATAGCTTTCCTTTCACATTTAAGGCATATTCTGTAACTGCACTGCACTCTTGTCTCTTGAGGAAACCATCAGATTAGATACTAGTACCTCATCCAAAATAATGACTGATCTTTTCTTCAATATAATGAGGCTTAAAAAGCTTCTTATATTTATGGTTAATATATTTTCATGGACTGGATTTTAGCTGCAAAGTCCAGAGACAGTTACTCCTGAGACAGCAGCACAGAGAGGATGAGGAGGAAACTGAATCCACCCCCTCGGCACCAAGCTGGTGCAGCTACAGATCATCTCCAGTTTCTGCATCATCATCCAAGGAGCAACACAGAGTCTTCACATTTTTCTGCACCAGTGTAACCTCCAGCCAATAAGCATGTGATAATTGTGATACTGAAAACAGACAGCGATGTTGTGCACTTTGCTCACTGTCACATCCTACATGTGGTATTTCCATCTGGAGTTTTTGATAAGCAGGCACCTAGAAAAACACATATCCTGTCAATGTCAATTCACACCTTGGATTTTTATGGTCTTTTCACATATTTTGACAGCCTTATAGGCTCTGGTTCTCTTATAGACTTTTAATATGTTGCTTTACGTGTATATTCTTACATATTTTTCTTTTTCACAGCTCTTGCACATAAACATGAAGCTTTTCTCCAACATGCTGGTTGTAGTAAGCTGAAAAAACGTAGAAAAAAATCTGGACTTTTTTTTTCTACGTTTTTTTTTCAGCTTTAATCCAACTTCCTCCTTATTTTTCACTCAGTGTCAAAATTTATCTCAGACAAATCAACACAAATTTTCAAAATAAACTATCCACACTCATTGTCAGCTCTGGAGTGCACTAAACAACAAGTCTGAATCAGGTCCGAATCGAAGAATAGCCTGAGTTGAGTCAAGCCCCAGTTGTCTAAGCCCGAGTCATCAAGTTCTGCACTAAACACAACTGACTCAGCTCGCAGCACGATAGCCGACAAATTAACTTGAAGTGAACAGTGTTCACTTTGATGGAAATGTGCCAGATACAGCATGGGGCTGGCGATCGGGTTTTAATATCAATATCTTATCTTATTAAGACCTATTACAAAAAAGGGCTGAATCCTCATCTGCAGTCAACATTTGAGTCAGAGTCTTAGTCCAAGTCCGAGTCCTAGTCATCACTGCTCGAGTCCAAATGGACTTATGAGTCCTGAAAATCAGGACTTGAGTCAAGTAAAACTGCATTCCAACAGGCAGCTGAAACCACATTTGAAGTACAGCACAGTTGGCAGGTTTGGTGCGGACACTTGGTGTTTGTTCAGATTAGCAACTGAAAACCTTAACTATACACTTAAGCATTTTCAGCCATGACAGGTGCACCCTAACAAGGTGATCAACAGTTCTCATTAGTGCACAGAGTCTCCAACTGTGATAATAAAACCAGCATTTTGTTTTACAATTCCCCGCCATAAAGAGTAAAGATCCAGCTCCATTTAACCTCTGTAACTTAGCATGCTTTGTCATTCTTAATCCCTTCTCTGCACGCTGCCTTCTAAAACTACTCTACCTAATTTCTTTCCAGCTGCTAGACCGAACCGCCAGAAACCACTCCTTACAGCTCTTTTCCCCTCCCATCACGTCTTGTTTCCTAAAGTAAACCGTACAAACTGCAGCCTCCAGTTTGAAGTTGGAAAGAAAGAGAACAGACACTCTTCTCAAAATGTTAAACTATAATCACCCCTCTGTACAGGTTGACAGACACCAGATTTACATTCACAAAGCACGTTTCTATAGCAGCTGACCACACATTAATGAGCAGTGGTTGTTTCCTCACAAACCAATTCAAAACTTTTTCCAAAACACAAGTCAAAATAACAACCTTGGATTGATTATTCATCTCTATTCATCATGTTTGACACCAACCACAAGCATCAGTCTGTAAAATCTCTCATTTGCAAAAGAGTGACCATGATGGCAGCTAAGTATAGCCAGCAGCCCATCACTGCATGCGTAGGATGACTAATGGAACAACATAATTGCAGTAGGCTATAAGTATCCACAGGGGGCAACAGTGGGCACGGGGGCCTGCCGACTGATGACAGGTGTCCGTTTTAATGCCTGCTACAAAAGCACCGTAGCAATGGCACTCAGGGCCAGACAAGGAAGTGAGAGCTGCGTGTTAATGTGTGTGTGACGAAGTTGTCTGAAGGCATTAGTATGAGTCAGAAGCAACACTTGTGCTGTAGGAGAGAAGAAGGACTGTTAGCATAACTGTGAATATTCATAATTTTAGAAACATATCGGTTAACTGATGCAGTGATTCAGAAGGGGTATTATCACAAATAGTTGTCAGACCAGTGTGTGTGTGTGTGTGTGTGTGTAAAAGAGAGAGAGAGAGAAGCTACAGACTATCTATCATGATGTCATAAAATCTTTAAACCATCTCATATTGTATCATGAGTGGCTCCCACTGTCTTTTCTAAGAATTCCCTGTAGTAACTGAAGGAAACTAATATTGGATCAGCACTTTAAGAAAAACTGTTCAACTATGTTACATTCTGTATACATAACATTATTCACTGGATAACCGGCCTGTTTGGTTGTGGTAGGGTTAGAAAACTAATGTCTGTGATCATTTTGAAATGTGTTTTAACTGGAGATGCTCTAATGTGAATTAGGAGGCAGCTTGAACATTATAGTTCAAACAATATGATTGAAATCACTGTCACAATGTTAACACAGCTATTTTTGATAGAAGTACTGTATATATCATGATATGGTAAATGTTTGCAACAATGACTGTATAAAAGATGTATAAAAGCCTGACAGCTCCCAGAAGTGGAGCCACTGCAAGTCGATCACCCCCTGGTGGTTGGTTGTCATTAGATTCACCAAGAGTTTCTGGTTTTGCATATATATTTTTCCTTCTGGAATTTGACAGACTGTCATTTTTCAAGCCAAATGTAGCTGAGTAGAAGTACAGTACAAGGTAAAATGGAAAGGGAAAGTACAAGTACTCCAAAATTGTACTTAAGGACAGTACTTGAGTAAATGTACTGAGTTACATTGCATCACTGCAGTTAACTTATTTGTTGGAGGCTTTTTAGTGGCAAGTGGTTGTTTGTTTGGTACATTTTCACTTTATAAAGTTCAAGTGTAACAGTTTTCAAACTTGAGCTGTTAAAACAGAGAAGGGTTGGAAGGGGTTAGGGCGAAGTCTATATCAGTGAATCTTAGTTTTAATTAGTGGGATAGATTATAAATACCAAAAATGCAGCTCTGATGACTAACTCGGATCTTAAAAAACTCCCACGCAGGCGTTTTCACTCACACTGGTTAATTGGACTGGGAATGACGTGATATCACCAAACTCTATAAACTAACAACAATAACACTGTAATGTGACCGCCCCTTAAAAGCGCAGTGAAACCAACAGGAAAGAGAGGGAGCTATCAATCAACTGCAGCCTGTGCACACCCACAGCGCCTTGAGAAAAGGTCTACCCAGTGAGTGAACACACCCGTGGAGACGTGTAGAGATGTAAACAAAGAGTAAGATTTAATTGGTGTTTATTGAATATGTTCATTAAATCAGCCTCTCTTGGTGTTCTTCCTCAGCTGATTTGGAAAAGCTGAGCATGGCTTGCCAACTTCTTCCATCTGAACAGGTCATTCAAAGTAGCATTGGGTTCTCATAAGAATAGGACAGCTTGCCAGCATAACAATGTAGTTCCAGTCTATTCACTCGTCTCCTGTGCAAACTGAACACCAACTTTTTCCAAGATGCTGTCACTTCTTACTCGTCAAAACAACTGGAATCATTTCAACATGCCAAAAGATATTTCACACTTGTTTTAATTTAAAAAAAAAAGAAAAAAAAGAGAGTGAATGGAGGCTGGATACCACCTTCAATTACCTGGCAGCATTCACATTAAAATAAAAGAAGTGAATGGGTAATATAAATATTTCTTAGGACTCAAGTTACAGCTGTATTCTCTGATCCAAATTCCAGATATGTGCACTTGCACTTTAAAAGGTTTTTGAAAATCAAATTTCCTGCATTTTCTTATCTGTTCCTGACCCCTGGGCGACTCTGTGTGATTCACACTGTGACTAATGACAGTTTGGCATGAGGAGCACTTCATACAAAATGTTATTTTTCCTAAAGAACTGTTAGGTAATGTCAGGGGTTTTCAATAAGTAGGTGTGAGTAATACCTCTAATATCTCTGTGCTTTTTTTTTTTAAAGTTTTGTTGGGGATGTTTGAAGTAGATATTCTGTGAAGTTCGGGGCAGCGCAGGTTTCCTAGACTTTGTGTTAATTTCACAGCCTCCACAGAGCTGATTTAACAACTTCAGGTTCAGGGATTTGTTTTATCTCAGTCACATCAGATCACTTAAAAACCTACAAATGTTTTCTTCCAGAGAAAATCCAAAACAAGATGAAAACACATTCAGAACAGCGAATAAATATTTAGCCTTTTAGGATGTAAAAACTGTTATTTTGCCCTTAAGACTTTGAACATTTTGTGCATCTTTCTATATGTCTAACATTTGTACTTTATTTCATTCTCCAGCCCTCTTAAGGCTTTATACACTCTCGAATGAATCTTCAGAGCGTAGTCCTGACAGTGACAATGAAGGATCACTTTCATCTTCCATTTTCAAATTGTGTTAGAGTGACCACAAGAGGACAAAAGCCTGAATTAATACTGTACTCTGTGATGCGGACGGGGAGGGAGGCACGACGTCAAGTCTGATCTCATCCATTTGAAGTTCTCCTGTAGATTCTCACCTATTACCAAAGTCTAAACCATATTCAGTTCACATCTCAGCCAAAACAAAGCTCAGGTGTGTTGGGTTAGGCCATGGCTTTTCAACCAGTGGCCCATGGCCCACAGGTGGTCTGTATGTAGTTTCACTGCAGGAATCTTTTTTTTTAATTCTATTTTTAAAGCACATTTCCATGTACTACTTGTTGTTTGTGCAAATATACAAAATTTAGAAAAGCCCTGGCGACTTTCAGGTCTATCCACCCCACAGCAGTGGTGCTCACCTTACGTCTAGGTCATAATGAGGCAGGCCAATCAAGTGTGTGTTTTTGACTCCACGTAATGAGGATTTACACCAAATCCCAATGTTGGATTTCTGACTGAAGCACTGAGTCATTGGAGCTACAGTCTATGTATGTAAATCAAAACATCTCAGCTTTAAGTCACACTGTCTGTATTGGAGCATTTATCCTCCAGTCTTGTCTAAGAAAAATACAAAATTAAGTTTTAGTAAAATACCCTTTTAGTTGTGTGTTAATTGCCTATGACCTCTTCAAAATAGAGGTTTTACTGTAGGTGGATTTTGATTATAAAGACACATCTAAGATTTTAGTGCCATTAGTGAGCTGGGATGATATTTAGGGGTTTGGAGATGCAACTGGCTGCTAAAACAAAATCGGGTAGGGAATTTCTTTCCAACATGAACTTAAGCACATCTCAAAGATGCTAGCAGTTCACTGTCAGCGATATGAGCTATACAACATGTCAAAATGTTGAGGCTTGATCAGGAGGTGCACGTGATTTGTAGTCAGTTTGTTTTTCGTGTGGATGTTTTGTCTTCATGTGAAGTTGGTTTTTTTGTCTGTTTGTAGGCATTTTGTGTTCATTTTTACTTGTTTTGCGTGTCTGTGGTCGTTTTGAACGGCATTTTTATTCATTTTGTGCCCATTTTTTAAGTTGTTTAGCATCATTGTAGTTTTATGACGCTGTTGTTTTGCATGTGTTTGTAGTCACTTCTCTCTTTTTAGTCATTTTGTCTTTTCTAGTGAATTTGTACGTGTAGTTGTTTTACATCTATTTTTTCCACATTCTGTGGCTTTTTGTAGTTGCTGCGTTGTAGTTGCTCTTCATAGTTTTCTGGTCTAGGAGCCCCTGAATCATTTCTCCCCTGGGCCTGTGTCCAGTTCACCCATTCAGTAATCCATCCATGGTTACATACCAGATCCCACTAGGAAATTATTACAGTTTTTCTCTGATCGCTTTCATTCAATTCTCACAACAGAATTGAAGTTTGCAGATCTCCAAGTGCATTTCTCAAAACAACACGTACAAACTGCACAACATAGTGGATAACCGGAAAAAGCGCGTCACCTGCTCCAAATGCTTTGTCTATCATGCAAAAGTGTGTTTTTTCATCAATCATTGTGTCAGAGGCAGCAGAATCCCATGTCATTTACTCAACAATGTGAACGTGACAGGCAAAATTATTAGTCATGTCAGTAGAACATCATACTCAGTTTTTGTTATTTACTGTAAACTATACTCAACTCAGGTTTTGATGACTAAAAACCACTAAATTACCGTACTGGTGTGTGTCATAATTTAAAAAGAAGTGATTCTTGCAAACCATTGTGCATCAACCAGGTGTTACAGTAATTTACATGGTAAGAATAGATAATTTTCTGAATGATTCCATCTAACCTCATCTAACCAATCACCATCGCCCCACGTTACAGTATATGGAAGAATCGAAACAAAAGATCAGACTGTACTCACATTTCTACTGTACTGTCAATAGTGGTACTTACATACAGACAACAAAGGAAACTATACATAGTCTATTTACCTAGCAATGGAAACATACTGTAAAAAAGACAAAGTGGGAAGAACTATACATGTACAACAGAAGGTAAAGGTGAGATTA
>NW_018128105.1:232369-240995 GCF_001952655.1 Monopterus albus | reverse complement strand
TGTTGTCAGAGCGATGGAAACTGACATTATCACAAATTACTACATACTTTGGTACATCATCTTGATTGAGGTCCCTCTCCTCTTCAGGAATGACATTTCTATAGAGATTGTCTAAGAATGTAAGGAGATGCTGTGTGTTGTACGGTCCCATAATAGGAATATGAGCTAGCACACCTTGGTCTGACATAGCAGCACACATAGTGATGTTTCCTCCCCGTTGGCCTGGGACATCAACAGTAGCTCTCTGGCCAATTAGATTTCTACCACGCCTTCTGCCTTTGGCCAGGTTGAAGCCAGCCTCATCCAAGTATATGAAGTTGTGAGGTGGTTCTCTTCGTTAACGAAGGTGAAGACTCACCTGAGAGCAATTTCTCAATTCTGGACATATTTCTTAGCAAACATCTACTCACACTTTGTAGAAATCTGTACAGACATACAATTCTGAGAACATGTTCACTCATTTTGATAGTACAGACTTCCAACCTGAAAAAAAGACTAATTGGTTTGGTGGTTGTGACATTTCAGCTGAGAACCAGGACAAGTTATTTTGCACAGCTGGACAAAAGCAACAAGATGTACAGAACCATTTGCATGTTGTCCAAAAGCAATTGCAATTTGATGAAAACAACAAGAAATTGCTGATATGATGTGAACAACTGACAACAGAATCTGACGGTTGAACGAGTAGTTCTGAGAAATGCAGTTCTGTTGTGAGGAATGAATGAAAGCGATAGAGAAAAACTGTAAGAACATTTCTTGAATTTTTTTAAATATATTGAAACATTGCAAATCTTTTGACTCTATTTCTACAGGGCTTTGTACTTAGATAAGTACTTTTTAATAAGATAGAATGTCACCAGTCAGTATTTTTTAAGTGCGGTTATCATCCACAGTGATTTTACCGTAGAAGCAACAGCCTTACATTCTTGTCTGCCAGCTATAATTTTATTTGCCAGATATTTCAAAATGGTGGTCACTTGCTTTGGGAATGTAACAGAGTTTTGGTTTGTGTGTGTGTGCTGCACAGTGATGACACAGTTCCTGGACAGTGATGGGAGAAGCCTGCCATATACATGAGTCAGGTTACTGTAAAGTGTCTGTCTGCACACCACTTCCAGCACTGAGGACAGACTGCTCAGCAAAGGACTGAACTCTGTCCAACAGCTCTCAGCGTCATGCTCGGGCACTCAGCGATCACACTCCTACACAACACAGGGCAGAATGCAGCCCCCCCCTGCACACATAAATATATACACACACATGTCATGCCACCTTCAAAATTAACATGTCATTCCACACTCAACAATCACAGACTTCATGTAGGTAGGCTCCATAATCACTGTGAAGACTTGTAAAGCAATCAGCCCTTCATGCTCAGGGCCTCATCTGCATCAACCCCCCCCCCAAAAAAATCAGCAGTCATGTAAAGTCACAAAACACCACTTACAGCAATGTGCCTCTCAAAATTAACGAGCAAAACAACAGCAAGGAAGTGGGAACATCACATCTACTCCTACGCAGGCAGGATGGCACTTCAGTTTTAAAGTTATGTAACAGTCCAATGGTGTGAGATTACACTCACTTTGCCCTCAGAGGGGAGACAAGAGATCAAGATACTCAAAAATAAAAGTCTGAGTGGCTAATTGGACACTGTTCTGGCACATAAAGGCGCAGCTCGGCCAAAACACAGGTGGATAAATGACATCAGTTCACCTCTAAAGCTGTTAAAAATTTGATGATTTGAATTTTCACGCATGGATGCCGGATTTAATTAGGTTTAAACATCAGCTGCAGGAAACGCACACTGAACACCTGCTTGTGCATGCAAAGAATGAAACTTATTTTCTAAAAATAAAGAAAGAAAAAGCTGCAGAACAGCACTCAGATGTTTCAAAAGTCGTTACGTTGCTAAACGTGAACGAAAGCCAGCTGTCAGTCCACACACCCTGCTGCTAGCAGTAATTGGACGCCCACTCTTTGCCTTAAATGCCAATCTGAAACAATTTGCGCAGCTTTTATGGAAAGTGCTTAAATTACAAATTGGACTTTCGACAGGTTGCACTGCGGGATATCTACGGGTGTCATTGTCCTGATCACTAATTGATTAATTGGCAGTGCTTGGGGACGCATATGCATGAATCACTCAGCAGCATTGTTTACCAAGACGTCCCCTGCTGACCGGAAACTACGTTAAACAACAAACGCCAACGCGCTTTGAACTTGAGGATAGAAAGAGATCTTAAAAGGGAGGCGATAATATTAATACATATCCTGTAGCCTGCAGCCAGCCTGCATGTGCCAACTCTCTAGGAACTCCCGCTGGATTTATACTTCGTGGAATCTATTTTTTAAGAAAGACAACCGGTCAAAAATAACTTACCTTCGGTCTCAAGGTGGGAACAGATGCTGCGCGACGCTGTGCGTGGTCTGTTGTCTAATTAGGCGTCCGAGAGTTTAATGGATGTGTGTGAAGACAGTACTGAGCCTCTGAGTCCGAGCACCATGCTGTGGGAACACGGGCTCGTCAAGAAAATGCGCATAACACTGGTGACAAGGCGGAGGAGCGCATTTTTAATTCTGTCTGAGCATCTGAAGTGATACACAGTCACAGCAGAGACACTGTGCGTGCCCCCCCTTCCGCCTCCCTGACTCCGACACGCACACACCCAAACCACACCACACTGTGCCACTGCAAAATCTTCCTCCTGCCAGGAGCATCGCTTCTTATAGGCGTAATAATAGATGCCTAATAAAGGAGGGTGTTTCCCGCGTGGCTGTCTTATAAAATACATAATATTAATAGTACAGATGTCTCATCAAAACTTTAAGAAATATTATAGTGATACCATGAAGTATAGCAACAGATTTACATGATTTAAAAAGAAAAATGAAAACTCCAAAGCCTCACTCTAATGCAAACAGCATAACATCTGTCATATCATGTAAAATGCTATAGAAGCATGATAAAGGGCATTCCACCTAATCATCACCCTTTTTGTCCAAAAATGCTCCATCACGTGAATGTTTATACAACAGAAGAAAAAATACTGAGGAATATTTTGCATTGTTCTGGTGAGGCATATTAATCAGAAGTATAACACTGCGACCAGGGGAAAGCTGTGACACGCGTCATATAACCGGAACTGGACTTTGACGCACGGTGAGGTTTTTTGTGAGCTATTTCTGGATTTGCTGCATCCATATATTTTTTTTTTCCTTTTTACAGGTGTGGACGTGTGATTCCGCCTCTGCTCGCTGGAGGGCGCCAGAGACCTTATTTTCACTTACAGTGCCATAAGCACTGATGATGCCATTGCTTCTGAGGAGGGAAACATTTCAATAGACTTAATGTAAAGGACAAACAGTGCAGTAAGGAGGCAGTGCTGTTTTGCTTCATTACGGAAGAATCGGTTATTTAAAAATGTGTATGTAAGTATGTTAATATAGAGGACAATAATTAGAGACACCTCTCAATATAATCTGGTGCACTCAAACGCCTTTAACTGTGATCTCAGTAATAAACAGAATGGAATTTATACATTTCCGGCAATGTCAACAAAAGCTGAATTATAGCTGTTAAGGCTGGGCTGTTGTGTGTGTACATTAGGTGTATCTTGAAGGGTTAATTCCCAATACTTCTTACCATGCTAACTCTGAGAGACGAGGCGGTCCCAGTAACTTCTAAACCGTGCTTGTTTATTCAAAGGATCACAGATAAAATTAACATTACACGCTCAGGTATCTTGCACGTCCAAACTGCACGCAGGCAGCTGGAAGTTGAAAGACCTCGAACCCAACAGGCCTGTACATTATATTTGTTTTGGGCTAACCCCATTCTACACAGGGACGTCAAACTGTGACGTCTCTGGTGCCAGCCATTGCAGCTGTAACTTCCACTATTCTTAGTCAAAACATGAAGAAAATCAATGTGTGTGTGTGTGTGTGTGTGTGTGTGTTGATTAAGTGGTGTGTAGATAAAAACATTCTGACAGGACATTCAGTGACATGTCCTGATACTAAACATAAGCAGATATTGTGATTACGATTATGACTAAACACATAATAATAATAATAATCACCCTGTCTGCTGACAGTCAAACTTTTCTATCTAGTTATCATTGGCCCATATGCACGCTGCTAAAATCTCATGACAATGACTAAGCATTTAAACAGTCTAACTAAACATCCTGTCTCCACTAAACATTTCTAATACAACAAGTACCTAACCAATATTTATCTGACAAAAAAAATACCTAACAATCTAACAAAACACGCTAATTGCTCCCTATTGTTGGCAGCTGCGTCTGCTTGGTACCTTATCAAGTTGTTGTCTGAGTAAATACATTGCTGAGGGACTATCAAGTGCAGGAGTGTGCCATCCTCACTACAGACATGCCAGCACATGACTGAGGCACTCAGCTTTATTTTAGTCATGGTGTTAGATAAATCATTAGTCACTTATTAGATGTGACATTTCATTACATCAGAGAATAATCTAATGTTTCTAAATGACCAGTCACAACTTTTCTACACTGTGTTAGGGCCCAAAGTATGTGGACGTATAGCTGCAGTGTTTGACAATCACATATAGGTATTGGTTATCCACATACTTTTGGCTATACACTTAGTGTCATCAGCGGTGTTATCACATCTACACACCTCCTCACACACATTTCTCGAGTTTAGTTCTTCTATTTGTTGTGTTTTGTCAATGTTCTGCCGGCTCCAGATGTTGTTTGGTGTCTTGCGGTGGGTCATTACTGTCCTGGTCTCTGCCATGCATCTTATGACCAAATTCATTACTCTGCACACTCTTTAATTTAACGCACTTTGTTTCTCCCAAGAAGACTTGTTCTCTTGTCATTTTCCTGACCCTGTGGACTCATTCTTCAGGTGACAAGTGTCACTGTGAAATCCTGACATTCTGAAAATGACAAGGACACGTTCAAAATGATGGCTGGCATGAGTGGCTGGATGAGTTTACACTTAAAATGTTTCATTTGACAATTTTAGTGGAGGTGGTGTTTGGAGTGTTGTTAAACTGTTTTCTGCACTTTGTTCTTCTTCTTTTCCTGAGATTTGGTCACAAATCAACATTTTTACACTCAGGACTGTAGCCAGGATTTCAGAAATGCTAATGAGACTAAATTCTGGAAATCAAGGCAGAAGGTCTGCATGATGTAATGTCTTGTTTTTTTATTATCTACAATCTCCACCACATTTTCTCTGAACTCACCACAATTAACAACTGTCTCAGTGTTTCATTTTTCACCCAAGGTTGTACCATCTTACATCAATCTTTCCAAGAAATAGATAGAAAATGAAATGTAGTATGCAGACCTTGTGTTTCAGATATTTTCTCATGTAAAGTATTAGTTTTATCTTCCACAATAAAGGTCTGTTTCAAAGAGTTGTTAATGCTGCCAGCAATAATATTCTGGTATAGAAACACTGCACCATCTCCATAATGCTGGTCACCATCTTGTTGCCATGCTAACAGCTGCTAAGTAGCACTAAATGCAAAGTACAGCAGTGGCTGATGGGAATGTCAATAGTTTTGTATAAACCAAACAAAGGAACAAATTGGCATTTAACGTGATGATGGCAAGATAAAAAGTTAAGACCACACCACAGTGATGGCAACTCACTAAGAGGGAAACATTCATATTTGTTCCAAATTTCATGGTGAATCATTCCTGTAATTATAGAGACATTTCCCTCAAAACCACCCCAGGAATCATGAATTTCTCTTGTGAAAGAAAGAATGTTGAGACAAACCATTGAGTAGTTGCTGAGATATTTCACTTTGCATCAAAGTGGGACTGACTGCCCAACCATTTCTAGAGCCATGCTGCTACGACTAAAAACACAGCTGTGACCTCGGTGTATCCAGACTGACTCTCTGTCTGTACTTTGGGGCCAAATTACAAAATTACTGACAACAACAGCCTGCAACCCTGTCTGCAGTGAGACACATTTAGCAAGATTCTGTAATCACTTCCATTTGCTTTTTATATACAGTACAGCAGAAAAAGTCCTTTTGAAAATCTCATATACATTTGCTGTAAATGAATAATGTGTTATGTGTTTTTCTTATGTTCCGTTTTCTTCAACTCTGTCTGCTGAACTCCTGCAAGGGAGAAACTCTGCTTCAGACGTTGTGTGTGGCTGTCAGTGTGTCTTTGCTGGACGTTTGCCATGTTAGGACGGCTTCCGCTCTCCAACATCTTTCACATGCCAAATCACTGTGGGCCAGTTCCTCCGTCCGCTGAGTGGGAAACTATCACTAGTGTGGCAATCTGCAGCCACTCAGAAACCAGCAGCTCCTAGCTAATGCTGATTATTTGGAGCATGTGCACGGGTTATGTTTCCTTTTTTGCCCTTTTGCTCACTCTTTCTGCACACACACATACACACTCAGGCGGCCCACAGCCCTTCAAAGTGCGAACTAGAATGGAAGTGATGTGTTGTGGTCTTAATGCTGTGCAAAGCTTTTCTGACTCACCCAGAGAGAAATGAGCAGGGACATGGACACTGTTCATATCAGATACTGTCACTGTGTGTGTGTGTGTGTGTGTGTGTGTGTGTGTGTGTGTGTGTGTGTGTGTGTGTGTGTGTGTGTGTGTGTGTGTGTGTGTGTGTGTGTGTGTGGAGGAGTGTCACCAGTGTCGTATGCTGTGGGCCAGTCATGGAGACAGGCAAGGTGTTGCTTGAGGGCTCCAGCTCTTCAGGGAAGGTAAGATGATGGATGGAAGGCTGGTAGCTGCATAGCTATAAGTGGCAGCTCAGGAAAAAAGTGTGTATTTTGTGTGTGTGAGAGTATGCATCCCATTTTAACTTCCATTTTCATTATAGAAGAGATTTATACAGTGGAGGAAGGTAACTCCGTGTCTCCAATAGCGTGGTACTTTATACTTTGACTTCACTACATTTGAGAATGAAATACTGCAACTTTTCAGATGAACAGTTTACACACACACACACACACACACACACAAGTAGCAATGCATTTTTATAAAATTTAAATATTCCATTTGTCTCTGGCATAATGTTTTGCATATTTGTCAAAATTTCAGTCTGACATACTTAGAGTATGTGGAAACTTTACCATTTAAAATAACGTTCAGTGGGTCTGAACAATATTTGGCTCCACAGCTTCAGTTTGCATTAGCTGACAAACTTTTGATGTTTAAGCACATTGAAATTTTAAAATCCATTTACAAGGGAGACCCGGTCAACATGGAGGCATCAACAACCTCACTCTGTTAAAAATTGCTTCAAGTGATGTCACCTCAGTTAGCGTCGGCTGGAGCTGAAGAGGGTTAGAGTTAAGTTTATAAATTAAAACTATCTGGAGGTGTGGAGAAGAAAGTGTCTCATCTCTGCTTGAGGCTAGAGGATCGAGGCTTCATTAGCCATGTCTGCATGTCTTTGGGCTGTGGGAGGAAGCCAGAGTATGTGGGTGGGCTGAACCCACAGCCTTCTTGTTAAGGTGACAGTGCTAAGTGCTGCACCACCGTGCTGCCTGTAATATCAATATATTAATGCTCAAGTTATTAATGCAACTTGAACGCCAACACTTCCGTCAGAGATTGATGTTACTAACATGAAAGCAGTGTTTCAGTAGTGTAGCTGGTCAAGATGGGGGTATTTTCATCAAGAAAATGGATCAGCCACAGAAACGAGGAGTCTTGAGTTTTAAATTTCACTCAGTGCAAGCATCATTCTGTTTTAGTAAAGTGTTAGAAGGAGCTGATATAATAAGCTGTTGTAGCAATAATTAAACCGATAATCAGCCTTTTTAATAAGCCAAGAAAGGGGAAGTGTGGCCACCACATCTTTCAACACTCTCAGCATCTTTGAACATTTTTTGAAGAATTCTGTAATAGTGAAAAAGCATGACACTGTATCCACACACAGACACACCAAACACACATGCCAGCACTCTCACATGCACATTTCCCACAATGCCCGAGGCCTGGCAGCATATGACAACAGGCAGAGGAGCTGACTTGGTCTTCTGTGTCCCCTGCAGCCTGTTATTCCTCTGCCTGTCTGTCCGTTCACTGGCTTCATCACAGATCAGTCCTCTGACGGAGTGGAGCTGACACATTGTTCACATCGCCTGGACTTGGAAACTGGCAGTTGAGTCACAGGGTTGGGACTCTGTGCTTAGATAACAACCGGATGCAGAAATTTAAAAAAGGCAGGATGCACAAATAGTATGTTTATTTAGTAGACTGTAACTATTTACTGAGCAAACTGTGCAAAGAATGAAACTGTTATATTTCCATGGCCTTGAAATGGCTATGATTAATATCAGTAATTAAACGTTTAGTTTGATTGACATGTCAATAGGTGGTAACATGCTATAATTTAAGGCCAACCAAGAGTGTTTGTTCTGTGCAGGGCCGGCCCGTGGCATAGGCAGTATAGGCAAATGCTAAGGGCGCCGTACATCCAGGGGGCGCCAGAAATGGAGGAAGAAAAAAAGTGTAACTTCCACTATTCTTAAAACTAGACTTCAGAAAAGAATAAGCCCACCACATTAATTTAACTGCATAGCAGCAAAGCCTACTAAGTAGTAGTAGTAGTAATAATAATAATAATGATATAGCCTCCCATG